>NW_027413137.1:623719-773850 GCF_048544455.1 Silene latifolia | reverse complement strand
ATGCTCGAATGAAGATTCGTTTATCAGTTAAGTAACTCTCTAGTCGGGGAAACCACTCTTGATACAGATCACTTGTAAAATACGACCTTTGTGAATACAGATTTTCCAAATTGTTTTACATTGAGTGGGAGAAATTTTAGGATATGAGAATCGGTTATCGCACATACACTTGTGAGGACAAGTGGGAGTTTGTTGGAGCTTGTGTCCTCCACAAAATAGTGTGATAACATTTATAAATCTCTTATAGGTTCACAAGGGTATACTTCGTATTTTATCAGTTGATTAACTATTACCTAATAACGGTTGGCTTGCTAGAAAGTTTGACGTTATTATCATATAGATGGCGGTGATCAACTTGTCCCTCAAAATCACACCTAAAGGATGTGTTTGAGAGATGTGATTATGGAAACGTAATCACATTGATGCCTTATGTGACTAAAAGGTTAGTTCATATAATTGACTAAACAGTTAGTCAACGTGTTGATGAGACGATTATTTAATGCCGATTAAATAATATTAGCAGAGACGAATTAACTGTCAATTCGTAAATGGAATATAATAAGTTATATTTAATTAATGTATATAATGTTAGCTTGGACGAATTAATATGTTAATTCGTAATTAAATGTAATCGGTTATATTTAATTAGCAAGTTAAAGTATATATTATACGATATTGTCACAGACCGGCATTAATAAATCAACTGCAAGCTGTTGTGTGTAGACTTATTAATACGGAATGATATAAATGACAATTTATAAATAATACATTTTATACATTTTGTATACTACCAAAATAAGAAGATTTAATCTCCTTATTTTTGGTAAGTAGAAAAACCGGAAAAAAAAAGAGAAATTAATCTCTCTTATTTCGGTTAGCATGGGCCGAATTTTTGGAAGAAAAAAACTACCCTATTACTCACCTAATATTCGGTTTAAGTAGGTGAGAGGTAGATCATTTTTCTACCCTAATTCTAACCTAGCCTCCTCTCATCAAAGAAAAACAAAAAAACCCTAAATAATTTACAGAAAATTGGGGATCGATTTTAGCAAGAAGAAAAGGGCATATCTTATCATCTTGGGTGCAACTAATAGGTGAATATCATTGCGATATTGTTCTTAGGCCGATTTTGCTAGGACCGAAGGTTGATTTCATAATCTCTCTTTGTTTATGGAATTTTCTTTTATGACTAGTAATCATCTTTATAAATTCGTTATAATCCTTATAATTAAAGGGAAGCATACAGATAATTCTCACATCAAGGATCCTCTTTTGGACCTGAGAGCCAGTCCGTCCCAGTCGCCAAGTTATCAAATTGTTCACAGGGAAATTAATTCCCATCCAAGCTCCAATAAGTAGGACAAGACATTTACTATAGGGACATTCGAAGAATAGATGCTCCATTATTTCCTCCGATATTCCGCAAATACAACAGGTACAATCTTCACTGATCCCCAACATGTGTAATTTACTTTTTGTGTTCATATTCCCATGGTGATATATCCAGGCTATAAAGCCATGTTTTGGTATAGTCCATACATTCCAAACGAAACCAGACCATGGAACATCCTGCGATTTGAGTCGGAGAAACTCATACCCTTTAGATATAGTGTATCCATTACCATTGAAAGCCCAAATTTGTTGTTGATATGCCTGATGGAGATCCACTTTCACTTGACAGATGTTCCTCTAGTACCAAGAGGAATTAGTACTTGGGGAGTAATCCTGCCAAGTAGACCCCCTTAGATAAATGTTGTTAACCCATTTGACCCATAGTAGGTCTATTTTAGTGTAAATCCACCAGACTAGTTTGCCTACTGCTGCTTTATTCCACATAATATCTTTTTTAAGGGCGAGACCTCCTTCTTTTTTTGGCCTACACACTTTATCCCAAGCTACCAGGGGGGGTCTCATAAAGTCTACTCCCCCATCCCATAGGAAATTCCAACAAATTTGTTCAATTCTATTAATAATTCCAGTAGGTAAGATAAACATTTGAGCCCAATAGTTATGTAGGGTTTTAAGCACGGTCCTGACTAGAACCAACCTTCTTGCATATGACAATTTCCTGGCTCCCAGAGTTCTTATTCTAGCCACGATCTTATCAATGTGAGGCTTGCAGTCCTGGGCATTAAGTCTAGTAGTCTTGATAGGAACCCCTAGATACCTGAAAGGGAGCCTACCTTAAACTAGTCCAGATACTTGTAGGAAATCAGCCTTCAGAGCTTCACTCACTCCATTAGAATATACATTTGACTTCCCCTTACTCATTCTGAGACCTGAAGTAGCTGAAAAAGTAGAAAAAGTCCTGATAATAATCATCATAGATGGAGCATCACCCTTGCTAAAAAGTAGGAGATCATCTGCAAACATTAGATGGGAAAGCCTCATAGAGGCACAGAAAGGATGGAACTTGAACCCCATAGTAGGTGTAGAGGTCATCAAAAGCCTAGTAAGGTACTCCATACATATGGTAAACAGAAGAGGGGAGAGAGGGTCCCCTTGTCTCAACCCTCTTTGACCCTTGAAGAAACCAAACATGTTCCCATTTAGATTAAGGGAATAAGTAGCAGTAGTGACACATTGCATTATCCACCCTCTGAAAATATTTGGAAACTTAAGAGCCTGCATCATTTGATTAAGAAATTCTCATTCTATAGTGTCATAAGCTTTGTGGAGATCCATCTTGATCATGCATCTAGGAGACACGGCCTGTTTCTCATACATTCTAATAATATCCTGGCAAATTAGAATATTTTCCATAATACTTCTCCCCTGAATGAACCCTCCTTGATTTTGAGAAATGATATCAGGTAGAACAAGAGCTAACCTATTACACAGCAATTTAGAAATGCACTTGTATAGTACATTGCAACAGGCTATAGGTCTGTACTCAAGCACAGTGGTGAGTCTTGCCACTTTGGGTATGAGAGTGGGAAGGGTTATATTTAGCTGTTTAAGAAGTTGGCCTGACTAGAAGAAATCAGAAATTGCATTACAAATCTCATCTCCCACAATCTCCCAGTTTAAAAAACCGACTAGAATACCCATCAGGGCCTGGAGCCTTATCATTAGGGATATTGAAAATTACCTCTTTAATCTCCTTATGAGTGATAGGACTTAAAAGCTTCTGAAAATGAGCCTCAGTACACACCTTACCTTTTTGAACCACTGATTTTTTAACTTTAAGAATCTGATTTTTAGACCCCAGGAGCATTTGATAATACTTCAGAAATGCCAGCTGAATACCAGCTGAATACCAGCTTCATCAGTATGAAGCTTCTCCTGGTGGTCTTTAATCTGATAAATAGAGTTTATGCTCCTTCTAGCCTTGATGAGACCATGGAAATAAGAAGAATTAGAATATCCTTCAGTCATCCAGTGGGCTTTTGCTTTCTGCTTTAAGAAATTCATCTTGGCTTCATATAAGAAAAGGAATTATTTATGAGCTTCATATTCCTGCTTTACCAAATCCTCATCCCCTGGAGATTGAACCAGTAGCTGTTGGATATGATTTAGTTTAATCTGAGCCATGTCTGATTGATTCTCCACATCACTAAAGTGAGTCCTATTGAGCTATTTAAGACAAGGCTTCAAAAGCTTAAGTTTCCTGACCACCCCATACATATGAGTCCCTCTAATTCTTTGAGTCCAACAATTGGTGACACAATCTTTAAAGTCTGAGGCTTTGCTCCACATATTATATTATTTAAAAGATCTATTATGAGACTGATTATTAGCAGCAGTAGTCACTAGGCATGGAGTGTGGTCAAAAAGACCTTCAGGTAAAAATTTTGCATAGTACTCAGATAACTGGAGTGACCACTCATGATTCAAAAACATTATATCCAGTCTACTATACACCCTTGTTTCAGGGGCTTGTTTGTTGTTCCATGTATAGAATGCTCCAGTAGAGGGCATATCACACAGGTTACAATCCTCAATGCACTTTTGGAATGGCTCTGCTTCAGATTGAGTAACATTACCTCCCAACCTATCATATGCCTGAGTCACACAATTAAAATCTCCCCCAACAGACTAGGGGCCCCCAACCTGTGTAACAATCCTTCTAAGACTACTCCACAAATCCTCTCTATCTTTATCTCCATTTGAAGGCATACACTAAAGTATGATGAAATTGCTTTTGAGTGTTCTTATATGTGGCGAAAAAATGCAGGAACTGGGCATTATACTCTAAGACCAAGATATCCACAATTGTGGGGTTCTACAATAACCAGATTCTTCCTTCCTTTTGATAAGCAGAATTAGTGGTCACACACCAATCCCTAAAAATATTAACTACAGTTTTATTAAGATTTTGTGGTTTTATTTTAGTTTCTAGGAGACTAAAAAAACCAACATTATTAGAATGAAGAAAACTATTTACAAACTTCTGCTTCTTCTCCCTATTTATCCCCCTCATATTCCAAAATCCAAACTTTATCATGGGGAAAGATGGATATTACTAATACCATTTGTGTCAAATCCTGCCCTAGGGGAATTTGCACCACTCAAAACCTCCTTGTATGTAGGAGACAACTGCTGATTTTTTCTATTCCCTGTCTAGTTGCCCTCACTTGTCTTACAGGAGACCTTGACCCCCCCATTCAGACTTTGAATCATTGCATCAGGAGTTTGCACACTGTTTATAGCTTGTATTTTCTGCTCTGTTACCTACTCCTTAACCTGTTCAGTTGATTGACCAGGTAAAAGATCTGAATTGCCTTTTGGATGTGCATCCTTCAGTTTTTGGACTGGTCTCCAGACTTTCTGAGGAGCCTACCTTGGTTGTACAGGTTTGCCCTTCCTACAATTCTCTTTCTCATGTCCAAGTAATTTACATTTAGTACAGACACTTGGGTTCCATTCATACTCGACATTCAAAGTTAATAAATTTTGATTCTCATCCAAGAACTGAATAGAGTTTGGAAACTTCTGACCTAACTGCAACTCCACCATAACTCTAGAAAAACCCAATCTAGTTTTCTCCTTTGTGGCCTTATCACTTTTTACATATTGCCCCACTAGATTAGCAATTTTACTCAAGCTTTTACCCCCGAATTTTAAGGGTAACTTGTGAAGTCTCACCCAAGCTGGAACACTCTTAACCTCTTCCTTTGTTAATTCCACTTCTGGTGACCAGGGTCTAATTATCATAGGCTTATTGTGAAATAAAAAGTGCCCACTCTTCAAAAATGCTTGCTTCATTTTCTCAGATTGGAAACGAACTAAAAACACTCCATTTGGCAAAAAGGAAATCTTATTAATCGTGTACTTACTCCATAATTTTTTCAGGAAGCCCTCCAATACTTTCCAAGGAGGATTGGCACCCAAGATGAAACCATAAATTGCATTATGCCAGTATACGAGCTCATCTTGGACATCCTCATCAGTCAGTTGTAACAGGTCAGAAGGCTCATCATCTACCAATTGCAAGATCTTTTTCCCATGTCGCTGGAACCACACACCATCCTCATCCTCAAGGGCTTCTTCTTCCTCTTCCTCGTCTGTCTCCACCACCGTCTCCACAGCAGATTCTAAGTCACAGTCCTGCAATATAGGCACACCAGTGATCTCATTAATGCTTTTTTCTTTCTGTCCCTCTTCCACATTTGGATTTCTCCCACTGAACTTCATGTCTAAACATGACAGCCACTTGCTCCCACTCAAGTCCATGTATACACATGTTTCTTCATCGAAACATTACATGATTTGAAATGTTCATATTTTTCTAAGTATTAGTTAAAACCATACATATATGTCATTCACATATCCCTTTCTAAATGCCCATTTGGAAAGAGGTTTTAATATCTAAATTATTCATTTTCACAATGAGGTATATCAATGATTTGAATCTAGCATAGTTACCAATTAACATAGTTTTTGTAGACATCAACATGCCTATCCATGCAACTCTTAATCATAAAGTTCTATTTACTTTGGATTAGTCTTAACAATCCCAAATAAATCCATTTACTTGCATAGATACCATTTTAGTTTCATAAGGCTCTTAAGTAAAATGTCGAATTTTAAAATCTCTAGGTATATCCACTTTATAGATCAAAATCTTATTTTCCAAGAACATATTCTTGCGTCTTTTCAAAAGTCTCAATTTTTCTTAAGAACGCTTTCTTTTGGTGTCCTCACGTCAAGAGTCTAACCTAAGAACATCTTCTTTTGGTCTCCTCGCGTAGATCCCATACCTAAGAACATCTTCTTTTGGTCTCCTCACGTAAATTCCATCTGGTCAAGAATTGTGGTTAAATTCACTCCCACTCTATCTTTAGGAAAAATGCACTTGATTTCTCCAAATATAGCTTTTGAGCCACAAACAATGATGGTGAAGGAGAAAAATATTTCACATGTCAGCTTATGGTGATCTATTTAAGACATATTGAAAAGATAATTTAGACTAGACGATTCAAATTTGATAGGTGTATCAAATAGGGTTGGTAACGTTCCCTAGTGTGAGTCCAATAACTCAATCATAACTTTATAATTGATCTTACATAAATAAGTTGTGACTTTTTAGTCACAATGGCATAAGGAGAATCGAATTCATAGCTTATGGACATATAATGATTCAATTATTATATTTGTCTATTTGATCAATTTAAGTCGATAAAATTTTATGCTTCTTGATCAAAGTAGTGTATGATGACAAATTTTAGAACAAACGATACGATAAGGTGAGTGACTTGGGTTGCAAACCAAGTCACCAATATCCAAAATACAACCATTGTTTAAAGGAAACAAACAAATTTCCAAGTCAAATGAGGAAATTAAAAAAGGAGTTCTAAAATTTCAAAATAAAACATGATAATAAAGACAAAGCAAAATAAGGGTAAGCTTCCATAGATCTAGCACCAAGGGCGGCTACACATAACTTCCCTTAAGATCTTCTAGGCTTGCTTTTCTTTGCCTTTGTCCTTGCTTGGATGCCCTAAGTACAATAAGAAGGGTAATCATCACAACTTGTATCAAAATACCAAAGTTGAGATCAAAACACAAAAGATAGTGATAGTTATTTTCCTACTGGAACAATCTTTCCAGCTTTGATATCGCCAAGATATTTTGGACAATTCCTCTTCCAATGCCCAACACCATTACAATAGTGGCATTGGTCCCCGAAGGAGGCACTCTTTTTGGACTTAGAGAAGCTAGCTTCAAAAGCCTTCCCTTTGTCCTTGTTGGGAGTTGGCTTCTTACTCTTGTTGCCACCTTTCTTAAATTTCCCTTTGCTCTTTTGATTAATGTTGAGCATATCCTTAGTAGTGCTAACATTTAGCCCATGTCCCTCTCGGCTTGCACAAGCATTTTGTGCAATTCGTCGAGGGATACTTTCAAATTTTGCATATTAAAATTCACCTTGAATTGAACATATGCCTTAACCTTGTTCAAGGAATGAAGAATTCGGTCAATGATGAGTTGTTCGGGAATGACTACCCTTTGCATCTTTAGAGTCTCAACATGCTCCATTAACTTGAGCACATGAGGGCTAAATTTTTGGCCCTCCTTTATATTGAGATCGAAAAATGCGGATGCCGCTTCATATTGTATGATCCTTGGAGCTTGTGAAAACATGGTCACAAGCTTCGTATAGATCTCAAATACGGTGCTAATGTTTATAGCACTCCTTTGGAGATTGGCCTCCATAGAGAAGATCAACACATTTTTGATCGCGGCCGACTCCTTTTGGTAAGTCTCATAGGCTTGCCTAGCGGCGGGGGTAGACCTATCGGTAGGTATGGTGGGAGAGGCCTCGGTGAGGTAATGAAGCTTGTCGTCACCCTCCGCGGCCAAATGGAGTTGAGCGTCCCAATCGGCGAATTTGGACTCATTCTTTTCTAATTTACATGGATCCATGAAGGATCGGAGCCAAGAAACATTGGTGAGAGTGGTCGAGCTAGCCTTTGCGGATGAATTTGGAGTTGTCATTGCAATTGAGAAAATAATTTCGACTACAAAATAGGAGGTGAAGGAATTAATAAATATTTATCGTTTTAATAATACTTGTAAACATTTTAAACAAGTTTTAAGCATTTATATATTGACCTCTACCCAACTATTATAAATGATCCCGACATCCAAATTCATATTAACTCGGGCACGGTGAGCCGATTCATCCCTAATCAATATAATTCGGTGGATTAACTCTTTAATCGATTCTACTTCTAGAACTCTCGGTCGATAAAATTACTTTAATATTTATCTTAAGCCCGGAACATATGCGGCTACGGTCGCGAATACTTCCGTTGAGCTCAATCCAAATTTTGATGTAATAATAATTTACTACCCACTTACCCAACGTAACAAGTTTAGCACCCCGGTGAGTCGAGCCTACTTCCTTATGAATTTGGGACTCATGGTTCTACTATTTGGTAAGGCTAATTCTCAATTATTATTTAGTGAGAGGTCTTGTCAATTTATTATCTATATCGTTTTAAGCGAACTAAAGCGGTGAACTACGATAATTATAATTGACACGGTCGATGACTCGATAAAATATGATATGCATGTGAAGTTATGGCGATTTGGCTATGCATGCAAACATATAAAACAAATGCAAATGCAAAGCAATAAAATCCTAGTATGGCCTTCCTAAAATAGTAAATCTAATAAACTATTTACAAATTCAGAAACCAACTCCTTTGGCCCCTTGAATTTCATTTGGCACGCACTCCAAGGCAACACCGTCTTGGTCGGAACGCCTTTCCGAATGGCACCGTTTTCAAGGATCTCCGAGATAAATAAATTACATAGCTTTTCTACTTTATACATTATAAAAATAAAAACAAAAATAAAATAAAAGTGATATGAGATCACAAATAATTACAACTGAATCGATATCCCCATTCATTTCGGGAAATATCAATTAAAAACTAAGGCCATACTAAGTACAAATTACATAATTTAAAATTATATAAAATAAAAAAAGACATTCATACTAAAAATGCAGCATTAATATATGTATAAAACATGTCATGTGATGTGCCAAATTGCCCTATTTAAGCTAATATCGTATATTTGGTCTAGTTTTATGGATAATTGTGACTATTAACTTATTAAAATCACACAACATTACATAAATCAAATCTCTGTCCAAGTTAATTACCCCAACCTTCTTAGGACTCAAAAATTTAGTCTTCACTAAATATTTGACAATAATTCAACTTGGTATTTTATTATTGCTCTTTAAACACTTTTATTCATAATAATAAATAAATAATTCTCAATAAGTCATAAAAATTCGAAAATTTCAAAATCATAATTTTGTATATTGTGGAAAATTCCAAACATTCCAAAATTTTAATAAAAATTGCCCATTAGAATATTTTAATTTATTTCACAAATAAATCACATAATACATAACTTTAACCCCTTAATTCCAAATTAAACATAAAATTATGTAAAAAATCAAAATTAAAATTTTGAATATTCTATGTAAGTTTCTAGAACTAGGAGATGATAAATTTTCAAGCCAAAAATCGAATTTACAATTATGACTATTTAAAGTTGCTATTTATCAATTTTACAATATAAAAATCAATAAACATCCAAATCAAACGAAATTTGACATGCAACTTTAGATCTGATGTTTATATCATATATACAACTTAGGAAAAAAATTTTATGTCATAAAATTTGTTTTAGCTATTTGTGCTAAAATAGTCACTATTTAAATGATTTTTACATCTAAAAATCATAAATCATGCGAAATAAAACCATTTTACCTCAAAATTTACATACAGTGTGTAAATATTGCATGTGACAACATACTAAAATTTCATGGGTAGAAACGAAGTCTAACTAGTTTAACAAACTTACCTCCATTTAATCCATTTTTATCATTTAAAAATCATAAAACATGCAATATAAAACACTTTTATAAGAAATTTTACATACAATAAGTAAAATATGCATGTGAGGTCATGTTAAAATTTCAAGGTCAGAATTATAGTCTAACATATTTTAGCATTTTAAAAGTCATTTTACCAAATAAAATGTAATAAAAATACTAAAAATAAATTAAGGAGCAATATATATACCATAAATCATCAAAATGACCTAAAATCAATTTAGGACCCGAATATTATTCATGCAAAACTTTTGTGGTATTTATCCTCATAAATCACAAATTTCGAGTTTTATATGTTAACATTTTAACTCGGAAAAACAATAACCGATTATGCATGCAATAACCTGGCTCTGATACCAATTGTAGGATTAATAAACCTCTTATTAGACATTTTTAATAACTCTATAAATTTAGTTTAGTCATAAACTAACAAGATCTTATGCATGCATAACAATATAAAACAAAGTAAGAAGAAATCGATCTACTTACAATGAAGGGCCGAATGGTTATACTAATTGGACACCTTCCAAATTAGTCTTCTTAAGAAAACCCTAGTACTCCAAGGATGAACTTAGATCCAATATTAGAATCTACTCCTCAAGGATTTGTACCAAGATAACCCACTTAATACAAGTACTAATTTGTTACTAGAAATTAGTATATGTGCCCTTAAATTAACAACTAATATTATAGTTTACTACTTCTAGTAATGAGAGAATAATATTAGAGATTTGTGAGTTTTTCTTTCTTATATGTTCTAAGATAATTAGAGAGAGATTTTATTATCAATGCGATAATTTTATATAAGAATGAATTGTGTGAATTAGAAGAGAAAAACTCTCCCAATTTACAAGGGGTGGCCGGGTGGTATAGGGGAAGAGTGCCCAATGCTTTTTCAAATTTCTCTTCTCAAGCGTCTAGGCATGCAACCCTATGATTAGTAGGGTATGATTGTGTTCCCCTTTAATTAAATAAATAAAACACAATCATCCCCTATAATCCTCATTTACACGGCACCCATGTAGATAAAATGAGTCTATTTTAAGTTTGTCAATTGTCAATTTGTATATTGTGACATATTGGAAATGTTACTAGACATGTAATTAAATAATGTATTTTTAACTTATTAAAAATCATTATATATAAACAAAATAAATGACATACAAAATTAACTAGTAATTCACAATTACAAGTACTTAAAATGAGTCATAGAATTATAAACCACAACTACTTGTATTTATAATAAACCATTCATTCTTATTTTAATTGTTTCATAAAAAAATAATAAAACCTAAGTAATAAAACAATTTTACATTACTTAGAACGAATCTTATTTAATCGAATTACAATAAGATACGAATTCTCACTCACAAAATCATTTCGTTCAATTTTAAGGAATTAATTAACTTGTATCAACATACAATTAATTAATTAATTAATTAATTAATCAATTAAGAGTGTTACCCTAGATCTCTCAAAAAAAAAAAAAGAGTGTTACCCTAGAGGTATGACCTTAAGAGATCAACCGATCACCACCGTCATATGATAGTAATGTCAAACTCTAGTCAGCCAATCATTACCGATTAATATGGATCAATTGACAATAATATATTACTTTCCCTCATGCATTCTTATTATGAGATTTAAACATGTGATCGCATTATTGTCGAGGACACTTAATTACTCCAACAATACTTTGCTACTACAAAGGTTAAAAATCCTATTTTGGGTACAATGCAATATTATGGAGTTATTCAAGAGATATTGGTTTTAAACTGCATGAATTTTGAGATACCTCTATTTCGATGCAAGTGGGTTGACAACAAAAATGGTGTTAGAAAGGATGATTAAGGATTCACATTAGTAAATTTTGAAAAGGTTGGAAACAAGGACGATCCTTTTATATTAGCGTCACAAGCAAAGCAAGTGTTTTATGTTCCGATCCTATGTATAAGAAGTGGTCAGTTGTTTTATCTTGCCATCGCCGAATTCCAAATGATGACGGCGTTAAATTTGAAGGACTTGATCACAGTCTTATATCGCAATTTGGTAATGATGTTAAAAATGTTATCATTCCAAACATATATACACGAGATGATCATGATGAAGGTATTTGGGTTAATGAAGAGAGTAGCAAATCCAAAAAACGTTCTCGACAGCCCTGAAAATATCAGCAATCCAAACAAGATATTTTATGTCATTGTGTAATATTGTCTTGTTGTTATATATCAAACTGTTATTGTAAACTTTTTCTGCTGTTGCAGCAGGTTAGGGAAAAATCGTACCAAATGATGTTGTATTTCTTGGCGAAAAAATCAAACAAAATGAAATATAAAATACAATGGTTATACCTAAACCGTTGTTCAGGACGTATACAGTTATAACGGTTCAGGCCGTTGTTATCTATATAAAAATGATGCTTTATTTCTTGGCGGTGAAATCAAACAAAATGAAAAGCTTTAAGACAACGGTTATTTCTAACCCGTTGTAGATAATACTAATCAATAACGGTTTCAAGAAAAACCATTGTCTGTTTGGAAAAAAAATACAACGGTTGTATTATTCACACATATATACTCTGAGCTTCCTTTCTCCCACATAATATCCTCAAACACTGAGCTTCCCCTCAACCACCAGCCTACTCCATTGTCGTCGCAGTCATCATCGTCATCGCCATTGCCATTGATGCCGCCAGATCAACCCGGATTCTCCTCTTTAAAGAAGTAATAAACCCTCTTCTCTAGAGATTTGTTTGTTATATAAGTATGCATTGTTATTATTCGTTTATTAATTTCTACTTTAGATATGGTCGAAAAGCGGAAAAGAAATGATGGAAATGCGTAAGGCGACGACACAGGTGATGAGAATAATTTGCAACACACTATGGGTCAAATGCGCCATAGGGTTTCCCTAGAAGCAATAAATTCAAAGATACCTAATCCTTTACAATGGGATGAAGATACGGGGCTGCCATATGGTGAGAATGTCGGGTATTTTGCAAGTTGGATTGTTGTTGTGCAAGACAGTATGTGCCTCTCGGTATACCGCATATTAGTGAACTGAGTAAAATACGGAACATCATGCTAATAAACGGAATAAAGGTATATATATACAATAACAAATGTTTTAGCTGAAATTAAGTTACTACTTGATATGTGTCTTAGCCAAAACAAACCAACTATGCTCATCACATATGCAGTTAGCTTACGTTGTCCCCGAAAAGTATGATAAGTACCTTAAAAAAAGACAGGAGAAGCCCTCAGATCTTGGAAGTTAAAGATTGCTGAGAACCACTTGTTCAACAAAGAAACCGGGGAGATTAACAAGAAACCACCAACAAAGAAGTATCCGTTAAGACCATTGGGATAGCTATGTCGCTTATAGGCAGTCTGACAAGTTTAAGGTAACTTAATAAGTAAAGAAGTATACTTAGTTTAGTGTTTGGTCCTGCTTATGTTTCTTGATACAATTTATTTGATGAAGGCTATGAGTGAGAGGAACAAGGCGAACATTTCAAAGAAAAAGACTATCTTTTACGGCTCCCGAGGTGGTTATAGATTGATTAAGACGAAACTTGTAAGTACATAATTCTTATAGTATTACACTATTAGGTGTTTTAGTCGGATGTTTTATATGTTCATAGTAATCATACATAATTTGAGAGGATATCAATGTGATGAATCAATTGAAGCTAAAGCTTGGAAAATTCAGTCGTCACAATGCTTGGGTGGAAGGTCACACTTGTAAGAATGGAATGACGAAAACTGAATATGATAAGTACATCAAAGAGAAAATTGTAAGTTTGACTTAATATGTCACTAACAGTTCAATGTCCCAAATTGAATAGGAACCATTGGGTTCTAATGGCAATCCAAGTGAGAAAAAAAACAGTGTACTGGATTGACTCTCGCGAAGGCAAACCCTCTGATAGTATAGTAAAGATGAAAACTGAGTAAGTTTAGAACCTTCAATAATGTCATTTGTTATTGTATGACTTGAATAATATATATGCAAATAATAATGGCATGTGTGTATATTTATGAATTAGTGTTTTGAAGCAAAAAGAAGATTATGTCCACATGGGAAATATGAAAGAAACAATGATCCCAATTTTATCACGCCATTAGTAAGTGTATTCTTAATAATTACTCGTATCATTTAATTTATGTTTATGCGAGGGGTTATTGATTATCTAATTCAGCTTATTTGTATGTGATTATTGTTAAGTTATAAATTACCGTAAGTGAACGGTGTCTGTTATAGCAATTACGGGTCGATCTCGGGGAAGTGAAGGTTGAGTACTAGTCGATTTAAGATTTGATTTATCTATGTCAGAATAATATTTGTGTATGTGTCAGGTATAACAGAATAAAAATAAGATATAATAACTAGATAATGAGATTAATTCAATAATAAAAAGCTTTAGGACAACAGTATCACCATTAACTTTGATTGATCAACGTAGACTAATGAAAGAAACAACATATTTAATCGTGTACTTAGGTGAGACTAATCTTCTGGTTTTAGTTCTGTAAACTAAAACCAATACTTGTTATTCTCTCTCGAGATATAATAAGCCTTCCTATAGTTAAATAATCTTATTCTCATTGGACTTATACCACATATAAGAGCTTTAAAGACCAAAATTAAAATGTCTCAACTATCGCTCTCATCATTCTCATAAGAGAGGTTTAACTTTGACTCGGGTTCTCTAAGTGGAAATATAATTAATTATATTTAAATCATAATATATATGCTGACTCAAAAAGACTAAACTTAACTCTCATTGTAGTATTAATCAAGAGCTACGTATATAGATTATGATCAATAAATTAATACTTTAACACAGCCCTATCAAACCTAAGCACATCCATTAAATAATGTTTAGAAAATTATAACGTTGACCAATCCATATTAAGGCACCACCGAGCCCTTGATAAAAGACTACTCACGACCCATAATTATGATTACAATAACAATTTTAAAAATAGAAGATAACGTATTTAAATAAATAAATAAATAAAACAAATATAAAAGACATAACTAAGGCAGATTAATATAGTATTAACTACGGCAACGACAAGTTGAGAACTTTGAGCTTGTCGTCAAATAATAGCATGAAAGTATAAAAATATGAATAAGATAATTGATGAGAATAATGAGAGAATAAATAGAATTTAATATACTCCCTCCATAATTTAATATATGACGTTTTAGTGTTTTTGGTTTTTTGCTTAATAATTGTCGTTTTAGCCTTCAGTTATAAAAGCTCTCCAAATTCCAATGTTTGATTACATGAAGTTTTCCATTTCAGCCAATTAAAGGCATGAAAGAAAAGCAAGTGGGAAGCAATGCACAGTTTCATATGGACACATGCACACAAAATGAATAAAAAAAGACAAAAAAAGAGGTAGAATAAAATAATAAATGCAAATCTTAATTTATGTGAAAAAACGTAAAACGTCATCTATTAAATTATGGAGGGAGTACTAATTATTGTATTGCTTATTGTTGTATTCTCCCCCTATTCTCAAAAGCAAATCACCTCTATTACATAGGCGACCATTTGAGGTTTCAAATTTAATTATACATGTATGCTTAGAACAAATAATTAATGTAAATACATTACATATAAAATTATTCCTACAGTTTATGCTTTTAGTGCATGAAATTTCTTCAAATGACGAATGTTGCATGAATCAAAGAATAAATTTAAGATGTTTCATGTTGTAATTATCAGAATAACTCTTCACCCACGTAACTCTTAGCATATGTTTTCCTCTTAAATATCCTTCAATGTAACATCATCAAATTAAATGCTTCAAGACTTTTTGTTTCAATGCACCGACTTCTACGAATATGCTTCTTTATTTCATCATTTGTAAAATGATGGTCTTGTCAACAATGACTCTCCATTTTATTCTGGACAACTTTGTCTTTATTTTGTGGACTTGGAGAGCTTGAAGTCCTTATTTATTTTGACTTCTTTTATTCATCGCCTTACTTGGTTATTCAGCTAATATTAGCATCAAAATAGCTCCTTCCTACAAATAATTATATAAATCACAGTAAGATGTTTTAAGAAGGAATTTATTATTGAAATGAAATAGAATGCGGAAAATATAAATAAAATTATGGAAAATAAGTATATAAAATATAGTAAATTATACGCGTAACAGTGATTTATATAATAGTCTCCTAAAGCACCAGACGACAAACAATGCGCCTTTTACGTTTGTCCGTCCATGTGGGAGGTTATCAACGGATATTATTCTACCATTCCGACACGGGTTAGTGTGATTTAAAAACTATTTCAGACTTAAATTGAGTTCAATTCTGTATACTTCCATGTATTTTGTCTATTTTGATTATGTATATTTTGAATTGTAGTTTCCATTAATACTCAACAAAGCCCCAGAATATTCGCCAGAGGACATCACCCAATTGAGAAATATGTGGGCCAGGTATGTTGTTTCATTAGGAGACTCTCAATAGTTTGTTCATGCTTTATGTACATGTATATATAGAGCCGTTGTGTATTGGCTTCTTTTGTTTTTTTGAGGAAGTTATGTATTGGCTTTTTATCATCTTGTTTGTATTGTTTTTAAACTGGATTTAATTGATCATGGGGTGTAATATTTTGATGCATGATTAAATTTTTGCAGTGCATAGCTGCTGGAATGCTATTTTTAGCTAGCTACTGAAAAAATAGCATTTCAGCAGCTTCTAGAAACGTTGCTGAAAAAATAGCATTTCAGCGGCTGCTAGAACAAGCTAAAACAATTTTTTTTTTAAACAAAATAATTAAAAACGATAACGGTTAAAAACAACCCGTTGTAAATAATTATTTGACAACGATTTTATTTAGATAAAGAACCGATGACATATTTTCCCTCTCATTCAAACCGCCAAAATATAAGATAACAAACGATAACCGTTGTCAAATTCAAAACTTTTACAACGGTTTATTTAAGCAGAATATTGGTCAATGTTTCATCAATAAAAATAGATAACCATTACATACCGTTGTCAGTAGATAAATATAACAACGGTTTTGCATGCAATAAAGTCGTTGCTAAATTTTGACATTCAATTAAATAAGATAACGAAATGAACCGTTATCATATATAATATTTAACAATGGTTTTGATAACGCTAAACCATTGTCAATAGTAAACTATGACAACGGATTTGAAACCATTATTAAGATTTAATAACGGTTTCTCAAAAGTATATATACCCGTTGCCATAAACATATTTAACACGAGTTTTATAACCGTTCTTGAGTTGTGATAACGGTATTATAGATCCGTTATTGATGTTATATAGCGGTCGCGAGTTTGTACAACTGTGGTATATATTTAACAACCGTCGTTGCAATAACGGTTTCGTGTTTCTACTTAAAAACGGTACTTGCATTATCTGACTGTTATTGAAGGACTTATTTGGCATAGTGATGGTATACATCGTGATCTTGTTGTACTATTTCGTTGAGTTGAAATGTTGTTATTGTCGTAGGTGATATTAGTACCATGTCCATGAGATTGCATAGATGCGATGAGCGTTAATGTGATTATGGTGTGTCATGCTACTGTGCGTTTTTTAGTGACGGTAACCTGATCCCGTCACTGGATATAGGGGAAATGCAATGCTTATGAAACAGATTTTGAAGTGTCATATTATATCATGTTTTGTTTTAGTTGGGTTGAATAATGGCCATAAGGCCGTGAGTTTATTTTGATTTGGATATTTTATGGTGTATTAGTCACCAACAGAATTGATTAGCTTTTGTGTGATGAAATCGGAAATTTGGAACCGAGTTGAGAATGAAAACATTCTGCCCATGTGACACTTGACCGAGTGAACCATGCACTCGTCCGAGTGGTCGCCTACTCGACCAAGTGGCCTCTTACACTCGACCGAGTGGCCTGCTTTGACCCTTGTTTTGTTGATATGTGGCCGAATATTGAGCGTGTACCATTATTTCGCGGTTTATATTAATTGACTTGTGCTTGGATGAGCATGTTGACCTTACATAGGCGATATTTTGTGAATTTTTTACGTTTGATTATATGGTGTGGCATTTTGCAAATAATGGAAATCGTTGATTCGACATGAGTGGATTGATGACAAGAACGATATGATAATCTTGTTTGATGTGTGTTAATCGACGTGAGTTTATTTCATTGTGTAAAAGTAAGATGAAAATATGAAAATTATGTGTTGCATAGTGATCGTTTGCATGATTACGATTATGGTCTTCCGTATGAGCGGAAGTGTTGATGATGGATGGGAACGGATATGGAAACACATGTGTGATCATGTGGTAGATTTGACGCGGTATATGCGTGGCATGATGTCCGAAAATGGGAATTGAACATTGTTGAGTCACATAACGAGGAATTTTGCATTATTTGATTGTTTCATGGAGTCCACATATTCGTGATTGATGTGCATACATGTTTATATATGCGATTTGACATGATATAGATAGGTCATAATAATCGTGTTATAGCCCGTGATAGATATGTCACTTGACCTTTGGGAGGCTTGTAGATGGGACTTATATCAAGGGAATTATAACCACATGAGGTTTGGTTATGGATTTGCAATAGTTAAGAGAGAGTGTTGAACCTGGAACATAGCCATTGGTGGAATTTAGTAATGAACGTATGAGGGCACACTTTGAAGTTTGATAGTTGAACTTCGGGACGAAGTTCTTTTTAGGGGAGTGAATGTAACAATTGGGAATTTAAAGCAGGAAAACGAGCGTAATATGCACTTGAGTAGCGTATGAGTAAAGAGAGGATATAAGATAAAGGAAAACGTGTGAGCTTGTGTGAGCCTGGTGAGAGAGATGAGAATTATACTGGCATAATGAGAGTGATGATAACCGTAAGAACCCCGAGAGATTACTTGAGAATCTGTGACGAGACTTGAGGAGACTTGAGGAAAGGAAAGAGTGGGGCGAACTTCGGGGACGAAGTTCATTTTAAGGGGGAAACACTGTAATACCACGTATTTTATTACCTTGGTCATAGGCTAGTCAACGGTATTTATATTTTATATTGTTTATACGAGTTATGCATGAATAATAATAATAATAATAATAATAATAATAATAATAATAATAATAATAATAATAATAATAATAATAATAATAATAATAATAATAATAATAATAATAATAATAATAATAATAATAATAATAATAATAATAATAATAATAATAATAATAATAATAATAATAGTAATAATAATAATAATAATAATAATAATAATAATAAATAATAATAATAATAATAATAATAATAATAATAATAATAATAATAGTAATAATAATAATAATAGTAATAATAATAATAATAATAATAATAATAATAATAGTAATAATAATAATAATAATAATAATAATAATAATAATAATAATAATAATAATAATAGTAATAATAATAATAGTAATAATAATAATAGTAATAATAATAATAGTATAGTAATAATAATAATAATAATAATAATAATAATAATAATAATAATAATAATAATAATAATAATAATAATAATAATAATAATAATAATAATAATAATAATAATCCCTTCATAATAATAATAATAATAATACGTGCGCTATTGTTCTCTTCTCGCATAAGTAATTCACTTCAATTGAAACATCACAAAGGGAATGTGAAGTCGTCGCGGTATGAACGTTCTAAACACTACAAGAAATCACGACAAGGGCGACTAAAGAAGGCGACTTATTTTAGCCGCCCTTATAAATTTAGCGACTGAGAACAGTTGCCCGCCCTTGGTAGCAAGGTTTAGTCGCATTTGCCGACGGGTCATAGTCGCCAAATTTGGCGACTGTATTTTTTAAAGCGGGCGACTAAAAACAGTTACCAAATTGGCGACTGGTTTTCGACTTTAGTCGCCAAATTGGCGACTGTTTTTAGTCGCCATTTAGTAGCCATGTCAGTTTTATAAGTGGGGAATTGGCACTTACATATAATTCTTGATCATTTGCCTTCCTGAAGATCAACGTGCCCTTACTTGTCTTCTTGGCGTGGGTCTCAACAAAGAGATCTACAACCGAGGGCATCTTGCCCTTAGTCTTCTTGGCCTTCTGGAAAAAAAATAAGGAGATGTTACTCAAACAATTAAACAAGGCAATTCATAAAGTTAGAACATAAGAGACTAGCTACGACTAAGAATTAAATATAATAGCTAAGACTAAATTACAAGACTATTAAATTAAAAACTAAGATTAAGATCTCATCCACTTGAAAATTCGTATAAAAGTTGCTAATTCTACTTTCTATTAGAGTTTTTAGTTCCGCGGCTCTGGGAGAGAATTCCATGAAATATTTTTTTTTTTAATATATAAAGAGTAGTCATGTCTGATCAAGGAGAAGAGCATGTGCCCCAACTTGTGCTGGTTGATGGAAGTACTACTGGAAAGAATATTCGAAGGAGCACCACCCCTATAAATAGAAAGGGACATCGAAGAACCAACTTAACAACCTTAGCTCAAGGCTTTACTCGGGACTCGTGAGTGAGGTGTTTCATAAGAATAGATTAAGAAGAAAGCAGAGATTTAAGGAAGCTGGGTTTACCAAGATGACGAGAGCCATTAATCGCATTATTCTCTTTCCTCTCCCCACTTTAAATTCCTATGCGAGCTTTATAAGAAGAATGGAAGTGCACCTTCCAGATCCTTTGAAGAACATTTCACAGCAATGGACATCTTTGTCCTTTCTTTTCCAGTGAACGAGCTACTTTCATCAAATTTAACATAAAAGTAGAGCTCTAAGATAGAAGCCTCGGGACCCTCCTTAGGACCTTTAACCATTAAAGAAGAACTTTCTCTTTTCAATTCTGAGAAGAAGTATACTAATTCAACTAGCACAAGCCCTTGAATGGCGTGACGATTCTAAAGCTAGCCTCCCTCTTCCCGAAACCACGATCTCTCTCTTCTTTTGACTTGAAATCCTGAAATTCCCTTCGACAAAGGGCACACATCTTTGACTTTCTTTCGTTCATCACTTAGGATAATTACTCTCATCACTTATGATGAAAGGTTTCGGTCGCCCGCTTTTTTTTTTCCTGTCGCCAAATTGGCGACTGTGCTTACAGTCGCCTGCTTTAGACGCCTTTAACAGATATTCTTTTAGTGAAACCCTCTTTCCCTTCTATCTCTTTTCATTTGTTACACTTAAGGAGGATGGGCTTGTATATTGAGGATATGAAGTGTATTTTGGAGAATATGACGATTGTGTGCCTATGTGTTGTTAGGAGCTTGCATTAGTTTATATGGCATGTAGATGGTATAGCATGTGCATTAGGATGTTTATATATAGTTTGCATCATGGTATATAGTTATATTTAGATAAAATGTTTCGAAAAGTGCCTAATTGGGAACCTATACAAGGGCAATTAAACCATTACAAATACTTTTTCTACTTAAGACTTTGCCTACTAGAATGGATTTAAAACACCCTAAGTTGTGTCATACTAGTGTCTTTTGACCCATGACCCAAGGCCTAGTAAAGGGTTTCATGTGAGTCACCTATCCAACTCCGTGATGTGATATGGACTTGGTTAACTTGTCTAGGTGAACTTGATTGACTTGGTGGTTTGGCAACCCAAAAATGCTTTTCTTGAATAAGTTTAAAGTGCTCATTTCAAAGATTTTGTGTTGTGGAATCGTTTTAATTGTCAGGGAAACCTCGAAGTGTTTTGAAATGTATAAATTTGCGAAAGTTAGTCGTTTTGATGGAGGCGTACCACTTCAATGTGCTTTGGAGAGGGATCCATTTAATTGGGTCCCTAAATGGTTGTGAATTCAACCAACCAAAGACAGAGTGACTATCACCCAGAAAGGCTATTGTCTAGGGATTAGCCGGTTGGCTAATAAGAGATTGGAAAAAGTAAAGGACACTAGCATGTAAGGGACAAACCTAATCTTAAAATTTTGAATGTGAATGTTCAATGAGGTCAAATTTTGAATGATAGTCAAATCCACCTTTTTGTAAAATGACTTGAGCACTTCATTCCCAAAAACCTTTTTGTTATGCCACCTTGTCGAGCTTGGGACGATCCATGACCTTTACATTTATATAGAATTCGAGACTTGTCGTGTCTTATGCCACTGGCATCATGGGGATCATCATTCCACGCCATCCGATCGCCCTTGACGAAAGCATTTGGCAATTGAGGACGAAAGTAGTCTAGTTTAACACCATCTGGAGGTCATTTAGTTCTATTATTTTAAACTTAGTAATTTGTTAAAATAGTATTTGTGACGGAATATATACCCTTGAATTTGTTCCTTTTTAGTTGATTCTGCCGCTTAGATGAGGAAAGCGGTTTCCTTTTCTTGATGCATCTAATTGCTTGTCTATGTGCTTCATGATAGATATGTCCATTCGCAAACCTCCACTTCCCTTGCAACGGAGCACATGCCTCATTGTGTTTCATTGTGAGTTGAATGGACGGAGAAGGCCCGTCAATTACCTTTCATCGGATGATTAGTTTAGCTAGTCCTCTTATATTAAGGGTCTCGGTTTAGTTTAAATGAGCTTACTCGAGGACGAGTAAGGTTTAAGTGTGGGGAGATTTGATATCGTCCTAATTTAGGACGATCTAGACCCGTCATATTACCTTATTCCGACTCGATTTTGCGTGCTTAAATGATTAAATAGCTCATTTTAATTACTGATTTATAATAATTAGTCGTATTAGTTAGAATTAATAAGTAGTAGGGTTTATAATATATTATTATTATTATTATTATTTTAATTTTTTAATTTATATGTAGGCGAGACGGGATTGCGAGATGGAATAATGGAGGATGAATAAAACAAACAAAGAAAGGAACATGAACCAATCTTCTACACCACCTCAGGCAGCCACCCTCACCGTGACAGACACCACCACTCGCCTCCACCACCTCAGCAGCAGCCACCACCCACGTCTACTCCTCTCATGTAATCCCTCGACAAAATGAATCAACAAACACCAAGCCCCTGCCGGTCAACCGGCCACCGCCTCCTCTACCAGCTGAGCCATCACCAACCATGTCCAACTTCTGACTTGCTTGGAAAATTCGAAGTGATCAAGCCAGAATAGACCAAGTAGCCCAATTCTTCGATCAAGTAACATACCTACATATACCTCGAGAGGAAAATCAATTTGCAGATGCTCTTGCAAAACTTGCATCTTTGATTAACATGCCGGATAATATGGTAGAAATGCCTTTATGCATCGAACGATGGTTAGAACCGGCTTACGTGCACCAAATCATATATGAAGAAGAAATTACAGAGGAACCTTGGTTCCAAGCAATCCTGAACTTCAAACTCAATGGCACCTATCCACCAGATATGGACAAGAGGGGACAACGCGCTATACGCTTACTAGCTTCCCAATACGTCCTCATGCAAGGAGAGTTATACAAAAGAACGCCTCTTGGCGTAATCCTACGTTGCCTTGATCATTCACAGGCACGAAAAGTGATGGAAGAAGTCCATGATGGAGAATGTGGCCCTCACATGAGTGGACTAATGATGGCAAAGAAAATCACGCGTTTAGGATACTATTGGACCACAATGGAATCCGATTGAATCAAGTATGTCAGACATTGTCATAACTGCCAAATTTTCGGGAATGTGCAACATATCCCTCCTTCATTACTCTACACCATGACATCTCCTTGGCCTTTTTCTGCTTGGGGAATTGATATCATCGGAAAGATCACCCCAGCCGGAACAGGAGGTCCCTGTTTCATTTTGGTGGCTATCGACTATTTCTCCAAATGGGTAGAAGCTGTAATACCCCGTATCTTATATAATCGATTAAACGGATATTATTATATATTAGTTATTATACATTTCATATTGGTTGCATCGTAATATCGTATATGTTGAGTCGGGCTACATCACATTTTGTCTTTTGGGTCAAGAATCGTATCACCCATCTACCCATCTACATTTACCCAATTACCATACCCGTTTAAACCATTTGCCTTACCCGGAACATGTAACCATCATTTACCCTAAACCTAATCTAAGAGCCGCTCTCCCTCTCCCCTCTTTTAACAGTTGAGTCATTTCTAATTTCATTTTATCATTCATAAAACCATTTCTAAACCTAGAGAGAGGGAGAGGAAGAAGAATTGTCGAGCCTTTCATTTGATTGAAGATTTCTCATCGATTCCAACCTAATTCGATCTCCATGTTTGTAAGTCGATTTCATTCCAATGTTTATACTGTTTTAAAGTGTTCGTCTTCAAAAAGTTTGAAAAGAGAGTCCTGTTTATTTGATGTCTAGTTTATTCATATAAAATCTCATAGTCAAATTCTTTATGGTTTGTCCTAGGTGATTTATTTATGAACATGTCGCTGAAAAGTCCGCGAATCTGATTTGGTTGTGGAAAATGATTTGAAACCCTAATTTTTATGTCGATTCAGTTATTAGGCTTCTTCATACATCATCTTTGTATAGTCTAGATGATAATAGGATTTGGAATTACTGCAAAATGATGTTTTAAACTCGTTTTATGAATCAATACTTTTTATGCGACGGTTTCTGTCAGGTTTTGGAAATCAGTCTGAAAACCCTTGATAAGTTTGGAATTTGAGAAAAGCACGTAATATATAATTTGTAGCTAAGACTCATGGGGTTCCAATCCAATTGGCCTTGTATCAATTTGATTTTTCTGGAATTAGTTATGTATTTTATTCCGAGTCTGTCATGTGCTGGAAAATCAGAAAAAAATCGTGTTTGTCCTTTAAGTTGATATTCCTATTAAGTTATGATGAGTTTAGGTTATGTGCATGATTATTTGATTGAGTAGGTGATAATTATACATAATTATGTTATGTAGGTGATGGATATGTGAAGGATCATAATTGATTGCTTGTGTGCTTGGATTGCGGAAAGGTAGGGAAATACACTTGACTTATTATCGTTGTTGTTGAATTGTGTTGACTTGTTTGTGTTTCATATGACCAAACTGTGAACGTTGACTTGATTCGTGGTTGTTGATTCATGTTATGATTCATATCCTGGAATGTGCTTGACTGAATTAATCGTATTGAGTATTTTATCACAACATTCGGTAACCGGCATGATTCTATGATTTACCAGTCCAATGATATACATATTGTGTTGCATTAATTTCTTGAGCATTCATATGCATTGGAGATGGAGGAGGTTGTGGTGACGTGGTGTGGTGATGATGATGTTGTGATAAGGCCCAGGCGGGTTCTGCAGGACTTACCCTGGTGTCCTCAACAAGTGAAATGGCGGATCGGCTACGGTCGATATATAGTCTACCGGGGATCGGTATGGTCAAGTTGTACGGGTTATGAGATATGAGTTGAGATGGAGATGGAGGTGACGGAGGAGCATGCATATCATTCTTTGTTGTTTCATTGTATTCCCTATTCAACCTTGTGGTTGACCCTGTGTATTCGTCAACACCTGTGATGATCCAAATATTGGGGAGCAGACTTGACAGGTTATGAGATAGGATGGGAGCTTGATGCGCGTGAGACACTGGATCAGAAGACTTATTAGCTAGATCATTATTTAGAAGAATTTCACTTTTGTTTATGCTAGTTCTTTGAAATTTATGTAAAAGAGATTTTGTAATAGTTAAGTCAAAGTAATTATATAATTTGCCTTGGAGTTTATTTTGTTATTCACTACCTCGGGAAAACCGAGATGGTAACAGTCCGGTTTATTAGGGAATGTCTTGTTAAAGGCTCCTTCATAAATCGGGGTGTTACAAAGTGGTATCAGAGCGAACGATCCTCAGGCCTAAACCAATGAACCCCAATGAACATAGGATGTGTCTAAATAAAATGAACCCCTGGGTAGGAACTGTTAGGAGCTCACAGTGCGGTTAAGAAGGCGCCCTTAATGCGCGCTCTTTTGCCCTCTCAGTTTTGAACCAGGTAACCCGAGAGAAATCGAGTGAATGGGGTAGTTAGAAGGAAAACCTTGGATATAATCGAGTGGGTGTACACCTTAAGACCTATATATTCTAACCACTCTGCAGGACAACGTTACGGTAAGTATTTTGTATGAATGATGACGTGATCATATGATGTTGTGGAGATGAGAAATAAATTTTCGTGTTCAGGTTGATAATCAATGAAGTGTTGGATTGTGGTAATCGTGAGCGTAGAAATAATTGTGAATTGATGATATTTATCTGGATGGATGTTGAATGACGTGTTGATAGTGCTATTATGTCTAATGATATGCGGTTATGTGATCCCGAAGCCATGCTAGCAGTATAGTATTGTGATAGTAATCAGAAACACTATTGAATTGCATGTTTCTAGTCATAGCAATCGTGATTTAGATGTAAGGAGTAGATCGAGATGCGAAGGGATTCTATGGGATAGATGTTTACGTAAGTACAAAGTGTGAGATTTAAGTTGGGATGGGTTAGTCTACATAGTATGTTCATAAGAGCTTGTAACATAGTAAAGAATGACCTAGTGCTGAAACTCGTTTTGTTTGATTTTACTCTTTAATTGACCTTACTGCCATTTCTTTTCTCTTTTTTGCCTATGGATGAAAATTTTATGAGAGATAGCCTCGTGAGCTAGTGTTCATTTGGAGTTGGTTTCATGCTTATAGGATATATGGATTAGGAGTAATAAATATTTTAGTGGGTTGTGGTCAGGAAGTTCCTGTGCAGTGATGTTTTGACCAACGATTTTGTAAAAATCCTCATTTAAATTATATTAATAGTTTTTGCATAATTCCAACTCCATCGATCAGAATATTCGCATATGTTTTCAAATTGATAAGCCACGAAAATTCTTGATGTATCTATATTAAATGGTAAGTTTTGCAAACTGACCCAAGTTTCGGACCAATTGTTGTCACATACTTGTTTGGACCAACTGAGTTGCAAAATCCTTTAAAAATTGAATTCTTGAGCTTTGGACATCATTCTTTTTCTCACGAATTATTAACTCTCTTTATGTTATAAAAAGTAATATAACTCAAGTTTTCGTTGAACGGTCATTTATTCGTGATTTTTGGAAGTTACAACGTGAATCATAACTTTTAAAATGTGAATTCTATGTTGAGTTTTCATACAGTTGTTCGATTATTTCATGAGCCTTATTAATGTGAAATTATAGTGTCCTTATATGATGATAGTAGCACACATATTCATTGGTTATGTATCTTAACAAGTGATAAAAAAAAATTAAAGTTTAGTTTATAACATTGTTGGCATGATAGTATGTGTGAAATTGAATAGCTTAATCTGATCCTTAATCGAGGGTGAAATATTTTATACGAGTCCAGTTGTTGCATATTTTATATATGTTTGGCATGTTGTAATATCTCTGGTGTGTTCATCATATTTGTATAGTGGTCGGATATATATAAATATAAAACTATATTGTCATATCTTGGTAAAGTTGATGGCGTTAAATGTTAACTTGACTGTTCTAATATACTCACGTGAATATTTATAATAATTATGTTTAAATGTTTACACATGGATGGTAGTAATGAGTATGTCTAAATGTTCACACATGTAGGATGTCATCTGAGTTCTCATGTCTTTTATGTGAGTCTGTGTGCCTATAGTTATACTTATTACTTTCAATGCATTAATTTATTTCAGTTGAACCTAAACTTATGATATGATAATAAAATAGTGTTGTTGTTCCTTATTGGATATGTTCATAGTTGTATTGTCATGAAATGCTAAGGTGATTGTTGCAATTGTCACGATATTTGAAATATAGTTGATATAGTTACGATATTTGAAATATATTCTCGAACCGTCGAATTATAATGAGATAACCCTTTGATGATTCACATGTTATGCATATGTTTAAATGATAGTCGTTATAGTTACGTTTAATTGAGCCGCGAGTTGCCTAGTTGTTCAAACCGTGCAAACCAGAGAAATTGTTCACCTTGCTAATCTTTTGTCATAGATAATGTTTTACAAGTTATATGATGGTATACGTACATGTTTATGTTGTTTATGCGAGATCTTTTGTTTTGCTGAAAATGAGTTATACTAAGTTGCTGGACACAATTGAATGATATGGTTGCTAAAATGTTAAACACATGTGTGATATGGAAGTAATGTTGTTCTTGTCATGGATCATATGTTGTTACTTTTATTGGGAAATATGTTTTCAGAATTTATATCGTGCAAACAATTTTGATAATTTAAAATATGAATTATGAGTATGTTGTTGATTGTTTTAAGTCATCGGTCTAATTCGTGACCTAAATCAGTGAGTGAGTAAATGGCTGTATGGACATGTCAATAAGATCCTGTGATTGTGATGGATAATAGTGGTAGATCTATTTTCTGTGATATGTTTACAAATGTGAGAAGTTTCTTAAATTGTTTTGTTATTTTTACTCTCGCTCGTTCATGGTCTATAATTGATCATCAAATTTGCTTAATTACATACATGTCCATTGCCCTCGTGCCTACTCTATCCCAACACCAACTTTGATTATGAAGACCATTAGTTAGTGAGCTATTTTCATCATATGCGAGGACGTGGTTGAGTTTTATTTTCTTTATCGAGGTAACACGATATTACCGTCCCTAATACTTTTATTATTGTTCGGGGTTGTATGTGTATGTGTCATTATTTGTCATCGTTTTATGATATCAATTTATACATGGTAATTGTGAATTTCTGATGATTGTCACTATTTCGATTTGCAATTATATAAGTACGTATTATATATCTTATTGTCAAGAGGGGGATTTTGGTGAGATGGGTTTGGGTAGATTTGAATGACACATATGATTGGTTGAGCACAAGGATTGGAAATCTATAAGTTTGTAAAGGAAACAATTAGATTTGGTAATGGTTGGCAGTAATGGCTTTTCGTTTGGTTACTTGGAGATAATGGAGGTACTACGTATTAATTAAGATTGTGTTGTGCTATTGATTCTCATAATATGGAGCTTAAGTTATACTACGATATACCGTGTGTAATTTGGCCTTGAGTTGAGCCTTATTTCATTCGGATTCTCATATATTGATTTTTGGTTCGTATTGTAGTTAAATTGTCTAATCCTTGACCTGACTCGTGGGTGAGTAGCTTAGAGTTTTACTCGCTTGAGAGCATACCTTTGACTTTATATCAAAGACTGAGATACGAATTTTATGCTAATGTACCTGATGCCGAAAGTACGATCAAACCACCCAAACCAGACTTTGGGGAAGAGGTGAACTAGGAAGGGAATGACATAGAAGTCACCGAGAATCGAGTAAGCGTGACCTAAGGCTCTGTTAGGTTAGAGCTAGTAACACCATGATCGGTCGGTTGAAAACCGTGTAAACCTTTGGCTCCTTCTTGTTGTTCTTTTAGTTTGATGTTGTGTTTTTAAGTTAAGCATGAGCTAAGTAATAAGTGTACTTGTTGACAATCAGTTAATTCCATAATAAAACCTTGTTTTCGACTTTAATGTTACTGCGCAATCTCTTATCATGTGTTCTTTTCTGTTACATGTTGTTGACAGTGATTTTGTTGCATAGGAATATGAAAGTTGAAAAGAGGTTACGAGGACGTAACCATGTTTTTAGTTGGGTAGGATTGTAAAATCTTAATGTTTATGTTACACTGTTTGTAGATTGTGGTTTTGATCAAGTTGATGTTCCGTTGTGCGGTACCTATGCAAACGAGTTCTCTATGTTTTGTTCTTACTTCTGATTAGTTGGGTTATGTGAAGATGAGTTAAACTTCGGGACGAAGTTTATTTTTAGGAGGGTAGAATGTAACATTTCGTGTCTGTTATATTTAATTGATGTGTCAAAAGTGTGTGTTAACTGTGTTAGAAATGCGTGATGTCCATATGTACGATAGACAATACCCCTTTTGATGTTTGAGTACGGGAGCGAACTTCGGGACGAAGTTCATCTTAAGGGAGGAAGACTGTAATACCCCGTATCTTATATAATCGATTAAACGGATATTATTATATATTAGTTATTATACATTTCATATTGGTTGCATCGTAATATCGTATATGTTGAGTCGGGCTACATCACATTTTGTCTTTTGGGTCAAGAATCGTATCACCCATCTACCCATCTACATTTACCCAATTACCATACCCGTTTAAACCATTTGCCTTACCCGGAACATGTAACCATCATTTACCCTAAACCTAATCTAAGAGCTGCTCTCCCTCTCCCCTCTTTTAACTGTTGAGTCATTTCTAATTTCATTTTATCATTCATAAAACCATTTCTAAACCTAGAGAGAGGGAGAGGAAGAAGAATTGTCGAGCCTTTCATTTGATTGAAGATTTCTCATCGATTCCAACCTAATTCGATCTCCCTGTTTGTAAGTCGATTTCATTCCATTGTTTATACTGTTTTAAAATGTTCGTCTTCAAAAGGTTTGAAAAGAGAGTCCTGTTTATTTGATGTCTAGTTTATGCATATAAAATCTCATAGTTAAATTCTTTATGGTTTGTCCTAGGTGATTTATTTATGAACATGTCGCTGAAAAGTCCGCGAATCTGATTTGGTTGTGAAAAATGATTTGAAACCCTAATTTTTATGTCGATTCAGTTATAAGGCTTCTTCATACATCATCTTTGTATAGTCTAGATGATAATAGGATTTGGAATTACTGCAAAATGATGTTTTAAACTCGTTTTATGAATCAATACTTTTTATGCGATGGTTTCTGTCAGTTTTTGGAAATCAGTCTGAAAACCCTTGATAAGTTTTGAATTTGAGAAAAACACGTTAGATATAATTTATAGCTAAGACTCATGGGGTTCCAATCCAATTGGCCTTGTATCAATTTGATTTTTCTGGAATTAGTTATGTATTTTATTCCGAGTCTGTCATGTGCTGGAAAATCAGGAAAAAATCGTGTTTGTCCTTTAAGTTGATATTCCTATTAAGTTATGATGAGTCTAGGTTATGTGCATGATTATTTGATTGAGTAGGTGATAATTATACATAATTATGTTATGTAGGTGATGGATATGTGAAGGATCATAATTGATTGCTTGTGTGCTTGGATTGCGAAAAGGTAGGGAAATACACTTGACTTATTATCGTTGTTGTTGAATTGTGTTGACTTGTTTGTGTTTCATATGACCAAACTGTGAACGTTGACTTGATTCGTGGTTGTTGATTCATGTTATGATTCATATCCTGGAATGTGCTTGACTGAATTAATCGTATTGAGTATATTATCACAACATTCGGTAACCGGCATGATTCTATGATTTACCAGTCCAATGATATACATATTGTGTTGCATTAATTTCTTGAGCATTCATATGCATTGGAGATGGAGGAGGTTATGGTGACGTGGTGTGGTGATGATGATGTTGTGATAAGGCCCAGGCGGGTTCTGCAGGACTTGCCCTGGTGTCCTCAACAAGCGAGTGGCGATCGGCTACGGTCGATATATAGTCTACCGGGGATCGGTATGGTTGGGTTGTACGGGTTATGAGATCTGAGTTGAGATGGAGATGGAGGTGACGGAGGAGCATGCATATCATTCTTTGTTGTTTCATTGTATTCCCTACTCAACCTCGTGGTTGACCCTGTGTATTCGTGAACACCTGTGATGATCCAAATATTGGGGAGCAGACTTGACAGGTTATGAGATAGGATGGGAGCTTGATGGGCGTGAGACACTGGATCAGAAGACTTAGTAGCTAGATCATTATTTAGAAGAATTTCACTTTTGTTTATGCTAGTTCTTTGAAATTTATGTAAAAGAGGTTTTGTAATAGTTAAGTCAAAGTAATTATATAATTTGCCTTGGAGTTTATTTTGTTATTCACTACCTCGGGAAAACCGAGATGGTAACAGTCCGGTTTACTAGGGAATGTCTTGTTAAAGGCTCCTTCATAAATCGGGGTGTTACAGAAGCGACTTCCTACACTAGTCTCACAGCCAAGAATGCGGTAAAGTTCATACAAACCAACATCATCTGTCGATACGGTTGCCCACATGAGATCATTAATGACGATGGGTCACATTTCCAGACTAAGACTGAGCAATTGCTAGCCAAGTACAAAATCAAGAATCACCACTCCTCCCCATATAGACCACAAACTAATGGCGCGGTAGAGGCGGAAAACAAGAACGTTGTCACAATCCTCAAGAAAATGATTGACAACTATTGAATTTATCCAAGTAAGATACCATTTGCCTTATGGGGATATCACACATCTGTTAGGACGCCCACTGGGCCACTCCTTTCTATTTGACCTACGGCATGGAAGTCGTGCAACCAGTCGAGCTCGAAATACCATCCTTGCGTATTTTACTCGAAAGTCAAATCCCGAAAGTCGATTGGAAGAGGGATAGGTATGAAGAACTCATCCTCCTAGATGAACGTAGATTGCGCGCATTACATAATGCGCAAACATATCAGGCACGTATCAAACGAGCCTTCAACAAAAGGGTTAAGCCAAGGAATATCAAAGAAGGAGACTTGGTCCTCAAATCAATTAGAGCTCTTTTACCTGTCGATCCACGAGGTAAATTCAAACCCAACTGGGCCGGACCATTTCTAGTCAAGTCCATACTTCCAGGGGGTGCGGTTAAGATCACAGACTTAGATGGGAATGAATTTGCCAACCCGGCAAACCTCGACCAATTGAAACGTTAGTATGCCTAGAATAGGAACAAAACGCGCCTCGCGTAACCCCACGTGTCGCTCCTGTGGCACGAAATAAATGGCCCCTGGCCAAGCTAAATAAAGCTAACGTCACCTTGCTCTTGCATTTTTACAATTTGTCATCCTCATATCATCAAATAAATTGAATTGCACTTTAGGAGTAAGTAAAAAGCTCATGCTTATTTTCTAGTTCACTACAAGCTCTTGCTTAGAACAATTATTCTTTTACATTTACTTGAACTACGCGTAAGGGTTTGATTTCATTTTTTTAAATGAATACGTAGGCAATCCTTCACAGGATACAACCCATTATTTTAAATGTTAATAGAAGGACATTTGCATATGCATTTGGAATTCGACAAGAATAATAATAATAGAAAATCCCAACGGTTTCATAACCAATCAACCTCTTTTATTTCATTTCTTTTAATAATAATACGCTACATAATAGAAATAAAGCTAAAAAAATAAGCTAGGATTCTAAAAACCCCACCTTATTATTACAAACAATAATAATAATAATAAAGACTCAAGCTATTCTTCCATTTTCCCTTTGCCTTTGTCATTTTTATCATATATCGTGTCTCGGCCTCGAGCCGGACGCTCTTGCGCCACTTCAGACCTAATCACCAATGGTCTCTCTCGTAGTCTTTCCTTGCCATTCTTATCAACCACCTTTTCCACGGCAGGAGAAGTCTTCGGTTTCTTCGAAGGATGAACAACTCGAAACCCGGCTTCTTCCTCTCCCTCAGTCAGATGCTTCTCTTTCTCCTTTTCTACATCACGAACCTTGTAGTCAACAGGCTCGCGCTTCCTCAATCTCTTGCGCTCCTCAGGAGTAGTAGCTTTCCTCCACTGCAAGTAGGAATCAGACACCCATAGAGCACTAACAGAAGAATTTAAAAACCACATGTTTATTTGAGCCCATTTGATGGCCCATTCTCTTCGGCTCTCAGTGGTAAAGGCTATAGCGGTCTGCGGGACGGTATGAAGCTTCGGAATCGTCTGCTTCAATACAACTTGCCTCATCAACCTCTTCGGGAAGATGCATATCATAAACTCCAAGCCAGGAATGCGCACCGATCGGGTAGGATCCAAGGACGATACTCCAGTGACAGATTTGAGATGCCACCATGGTACGATCCATCTAATCAAGTGACCATCATCACTTTTCAGTTTGTTCTTCCAATAGTTGCAGACTCGAGTGAAGTCCACCATATAAAGTCTAGTCCTCATTGCAATTGAGCGAGCATGATAAATAGGAACATTAACTGGGGGCTCGATCAATCGAAGACGCTCCATAAGCCAGACCTACCAAAACGCGGGTATTAGGATTAAAAAAAAACAAAAAAAAAATAAAAAGCTTCGTTCTTTTACCTGCAATATGATGGGACTTCCCAAATAAGGAAGGTCGCGGTTAGCTTTCCTGTTATCTAACCCCAACAGGATCTCTCCTAAACACAGGAAAGCTGGGCTCCTGCGCAGCTCCATTTGCTCGATTAAGCTCAAGTAACGAGGGTCACCTCTCAAATCCTCGTCAACATGCCCTTGAAGGACATATACATGCAGTAGGCAAAATTCGAATGCCCTTCGCCTTGCAACATAGGAAATGGTAGGATCTGCCCTGTTTATGAATCGATCGATGAAGTCCAACATTCGCACTCCTTTTGAGGTCACAAGACGGTCAACCTCAGCTCTTGTCAACCCAAGCAAATCTCTGAACTTATTCGTATACCCTTGAGAAGTAGAGGGTATAGCAGGCAAATGCTCCGGGACCCAACCACCGATCGCAGCAATTTCTTCGGGAAATGGGCAAATATCGCCTCCAGGAAAGGCAAATACGTGATAATTCAGGTCCCAATAATCAAGACAAGCGGCTAGGAACGGTTTGACTACCTTGATCAGTTTCAAACTCAAGATCGATCCAAAATTATAGGCGCCCATATCGTGTTTCTCCACATTAGAGAACTCATTTGTTCACTCTTTCAGACGGATTTCAAGAGTATTCATGATGTATACTTAATTAGAGAGCTTTTATGTAATAAGACGAGAGAAAGACGGAAGAATTATGTGAATAAAACCTCCCTCGACGTCTATATTTATACTAAAAGCTGTTTCCTAAAATCTGTCAAGACAGACACAATGGGGAACAGGCGCAGCACCTGCTGCGCCTCTTCAAAGGAACGCAGCTCCTGCTGCGCCTCTTCCTAAACCTTCTTTCTGTGATTTTCCGCGTTGGATCTTTCCCAATTCCTCCAAGAATAATTTCCTATTCATACGGGTTATCGTTTTGGTAAATCCGTCAAACTACCATGTTGCGTGCTTCCTAAATTCCACGGGCACGCATTTCGAGGCAATATCGGCATTTTCGTCATTTCAGCACACTTATACATTTCTTTTTAATTTTCTTTTTTTGGGGAATCATTTCACCAATTTAGATATTCATTTTCAAACTTACACATTTCTTTTTAATTTTCTTTTTAGGGGAATTATTTCACTCCCATTCCATTTCACATTTTAAACTTATATGTTTCTATTTTTTCTTTTTTTAGGGAGTAACCCTCCCTACCATCCGGTCATTTTAAGTAAATTTTTTGCATTTTCGAGTCATTGTCTTGCGCTAATTTAGGCCACGTGTACAAATGTATATCCTATGTGAATTTCTGTGTAAATGTCGGTAGCATGACGGCATAAACCGTCATCTACCAAACCTGTTCAAAAGCTAATCTGCAGGTATAAACAAAGGAACCCCGCGGCAAAGGCACTCAGGCCATCATATATACAATCAAAAAGGGAATATGTACACCAAACTGGGGGCTCGAGCCCGAAACAAAGTCCGGAAGTGCAAAATGAAGGTCCTAAAATTGTACAAATTGTATAAAGTACAGCCAACAAAAACAATAAACAAACTACAGCTAGTCGTCGTCCTGTAGGACAGGTAACCCTCTACAGCCCAAAAGAGGTGTCTGCTGTCCCAGCTCTCAGCCCACTCTGGCGCTCCCCTCAGCTAGTGACCACCTCGTCCGACGTTGGCCCGCCTCGGGGCCTCCTCCTCCTCAACAGCCTCCTCCTCGACGACCTCGTCCTCAGCAGCTGCTACTGCAACAGTGAAAGCCTGCTCTAACGCCTCCTCAAGTGTACGAGAAGGGTCAAGAGCCATGTCCACGTCCATGGGAGCTCTACCTGATGTAGAAGCCATGTCACCTGCAAAATTAAAGTGAGTTTAGGCCGCGTCAAGTGACGACAAGCCTTAATTAGGATATTTTCGAGTTTTCAAAGCTCCGAAATCGCTCTTTTCTTGCCATCTTTGGCCAATTTTCTCACAAACCCGTCCGCTCATGTGGTAATTTGGGTCAAGTCAAGCCTAAGTTGAAGCCTAGTCATGGGTTTGATTCGAAATTTCGACAGCGTTTCGTTATAACGACGATTATGCCCTAGAAAAGTATCCTGAAAAAGCTATCACAAATCAAAATTCTGAAATGGTAGGAAGTTTACCCATCATACAAGGATTCCAAATACCAAGTTTCATCGCAAAAGGGCAATCCTTTGGCTATTTTCGAAGCAATACACGGTTTAGCTGTGAGTCCGTCTCAATTTCACTCAAATGCTCAAAACTCAACGAAAATTCAAAATAAATATATGGTTATGATCCTTATACTACCAATTATCCATTTGCAAGGTCAATTTTACAAGGCAAAATCATTTGGGGGAAAAGCTCCAAATTTTCGACTTTTTAGGGTTGAAAAAACCTGATTTGTCGATCCAATTTGATCAAATACGGAAGATTAATAAAAAAGTAATATACATACCTCGATTAGTCATGGCAAATGCAAGCTTTTGATGAAATTTTGGCGAGAAATGGTTGGAATTTGAGAGAGTAATTGAAATTTTATGTTTCGAAATTATGAAACAAATCTCGTATATCATCGAGTTTTTACTCAGTAAAACCGCACTCAGAAAAGGCGCAGCATGTGCTGCGCCTCTTCCAAGGGACGCAGCTCTTGTTGCGCGTCTTCCTAAGCCTTCTTTCGGTGATTTTCCGCGTTGGATCTTTCCCAATTCCTCCAAGAATAATTTCCTATTCATACGGGTTATTATTTTTTAGGGGGTAACCCTCCCTACCATCCGGTCATTTTCAGTAAATTTTTTGCATTTTCGAGTCATTGTCTTGCGCTAATTTAGGCCACGTGTACAAATGTATATCCTATGTGAATTTCTGTGTAAATGTCGGTAGCATGACGGCATAAACCGTCATCTACCAAACCTGTTCAAAAGCTAACCTGCAGGTATAAACAAAGGAACCCCACAGCAAAGGCACTCAGGCCATCATATATACAATCAAAAAGGGAATATGTACACGAAACTGGGGGCTCGAGCCCGAAACAAAGTCCGGAAGTGCAAAATGAAGGTCCTAAAAATGTACAAAATGTATAAAGTACAGCCAACAAAAACAATTAACAAACTACAGCTAATCGCCGCCCAAATCGATAAATCTCGCCTCGAGATCAGCGATCTCGGTGTCGCGGACCTCTAGCTCCCTCAGCAGGCAAGCCGTCTCCTCTCGGAACAGGGCTAGCTCCCGCTCTAAGTCATGCTCCTTCTGCAAACGACAAGAATTGGCTCATGTCAATCATTTCAAACATAAAGAGAGTTAGAAAGTTCAAAAATGAAATAAACGGAAGGTTCATACCTGACGTCCTCGGCCGTCAGCAAGTGCCTCGATGGCAGTAGCCCGTACCCGGTTGGCTACCCTCCACAAAGCCACGAACCGGGATGGCGCAACCTACGTTTCAAGGATACTCAATAATTTGATAAGTTTAAACAAATGTGTTCTTACACAAAATTATACAAGTTGGGGAGCATACCCTCCGAATCAGATGCTGCCATTTGTCTAGACCAGCATCTCTTACCGCCACGTCAAAGTCGCGAAGCTCGGAGATCGTCGTCATCCCCGTCGCATCAGTGTACTCGAGGGTCTCGGGGTACGCTGGGGGCTCGATACCCGCCACCTCGACCTCCTGCAAAATTCAAAGGATTTTCATTAATTGATGATCATTCATCATGTTTTCATGTCAATCGAAAAATAATAAAGCACTTACCACGACTGGCCAGTACGCCAATCTCTCGTAGAGAAACGCCGAGTAGTCCTCACCAGGAAGAAGGAGGGTGTCGCCACTGACGCCATCTAAGTCAGCCTCCCTCTCAGAATCGGAAGGCTCCCTGAACATTGTCTGAGGAGGATCAATAAGAACCGTCAAGACGTCTCGGGAGCACTGACGAGCCAAGCGCTCGCCCAAGTACCACACAGGACCCATCGACGTCCTCAAAAGCAACCGGCTCGAGCTCCTAGGTCGAAAGACCTCAGCCGCATAAGGAGAAGCGCCAGTGTAGTCCGCCAAAGGCCTGGGCACCCACTATGAAAAGCAAACAAGAGGTCATTCATATGATCAGTTCCGGAAGAGAGCAATGAAAAAGGGAACAAATAAAAGTGGCTCGAAGATACTCACGCCGTCCAGTTGTAGAGCGTTCACATCCCGTCGATAGGTGTCGTGAAAGGAACGCTGGCTCTTCGTGCGACACATCAACCAATCCCTCACGACGGGATAGGCTCTCTCCCCTGGCTCCGTCCTCTTGGGCGCGAGGCTCGGAAAGTAGGAGTACACCCACGCCTGTAAAACAAGATAGTCAATAACGATCTTTCGTGATTCGATAAAGAAATGATCTTTCATGAAAAGAAATGGAGGTTCATACCTCCGACAAGATCCAGGGGCCAACGAAAGAGCGGAGAGAAGTCCCCTTCTCTATCAACTCCGGACGAACCATGGCCCTCATATAGCGAATGAGGACCGCAAAGCCAGCAGTGACCCAGTCCCAACGGCCTAGGCCACTCAGGTCAGAAAGGAAGGGAAGAAGCTTCGTCGACAGCCTCTCTCCCTTGTCTCCGAGGTAGATCGAAGATAAGAACCACCAGAGCCACAAACAAGCTCTCTGCTCGACAGTGCAAGGAGGAGGAGCCGTCTCCCTCCCGTCGATCACCACCATCGCCGGCCTCTTCCCAGCAAAGTAATCCCAAACATAGGAACTAGGCACCAACCCGGAAACCGCAGCAGCCTTCGGCATCAAGTTCCAGCCGATCAATCTCCTAGCCTCAGCCGAGTCCACCCTCATGGCTATCTCCGGCCACACCACCACCTCAGTCCCGCACGGCAAGCCAGAAATCATGCCGTAATCCTCCAACGTGACCCCAACCTCAACGAAAGGCATGTGAAAGGTAGAGGTCGTCTCCCAAAACAAATCCAGGAAGGCTCGAACCAGGCTAAGGTAAGCCCGAATCTTCCTCTTTGTGATGTCTCTCCAAGCCTATACCAAGGCACCAAACGCTCCTCGCTCGATGATGGCCCGCTCTTCTGATGACGGTCTCTCGTAGGCCCCCATCATCATCGTGTAACCCAAGAATGATCTGATGTTCCCGGCCTCCTATTTTGATTCAAAGCAAGAGCTATCCTTAGTTCGAATGAAAGGGAAAAGGAATAGCAAATAGAAATGAAAGAAGATGAATGAAAGAGTGATGAGTTCAAGCTACCAAGATTAATGCAAAAGTAATATACATACCTTGATTAGTCATGGCAAATGCAAGCTTTTAATCAAATTTTGGCGAGAAATGGTTGGAATTTGATAGAGTAATTGAGATTTTATGTTTCGAAATTATGAATTGAATCTCGTATTTCATCGAGTTTTTACTCAGTAAAACCACACTCGGGAAAAGACGCAGGAGGTGCTGCGCCTCTTCCAAGGGACGCAGCTCTTGCTGCGCCTCTTCCTAAGCCTTCTTTCTGTGATTTTCCGCGTTGGATCTTTCCCAATTCCTCCAAGAATAATTTCCTATTCATACGGGTTATTATTTTGGTAAATTCGTCAAACTACCATGTTGCGTGTTTCCTAAATTCCACGGGCACGCATTTCGAGGCAATATCGGCATTTTCGTCATTTCAGCACACTTATACATTTCTTTTTAATTTTCTTTATTTGGGGAATCATTTCACCAATTTAGATATTCATTTTCAAACTTACACATTTCTTTTTAATTTTCTTTTTAGGGGAATTATTTCACTCCCATTCCATTTCACATTTTAAACTAATATGTTTCTATTTTTTCATTTTTTAGGGGGTAACCCTCCCTACCATCCGGTCATTTTCAGTAAATTTTTTGCATTTTCGAGTCATTGTCTTGCGCTAATTTAGGCCACGTGTACAAATGTATATCCTATGTGAATTTCTGTGTAAATGTCGGTAGCATGACAGCATAAACCGTCATCTACCAAACCTGTTCAAAAGCTAACCTGCAGGTATAAACAAAGCAACCCCGTAGCAAAGGCACTCAGGCCATCGTATATACAATCAAAAAAGGTAATATGTACACCAAACTGGGGGCTCGAGCCCGAAAGAAAGTCCGGAAGTGCAAAATGAAGGTCCTAAAAATGTACAAAATGTATAAAGTACAGCCAACAAAAACAATAAACAAACTACAGCTAGTCGCCGCCCAAATCGGTAACTCTCGCCTCGAGAGCAGCGATCTCGGTGTCGCGGACCTCTAGCTCCTTCAGCAGGCGAGCCGTCTCCTCTCGGAACTGGGCTAGCTTCCGCTCCAGGTCACGCTCCCTCTGCAAATGACAAGAATTGGCTCATGTCAATCATTTCAAACATAAAGAGAGTTATAAAGTTCAAAAATGAAGTAAACGGAAGGTTTATACCTGACGTCCTTGGCTGCCAGCAAGTGCCTCGATGGCAGTAGCCCGTACCCGGTTGGCTACCCTCCACAAAGCCACGAACCGGGATGGCGCAACCTACGTTTCAAGGATCCTCAATAATTTGATAAGTTTAAACAAATGTGTTCTTACACAAAATTATACAAGTTGGGGAGCATACCCTCCGAATCAGATGCTGCCACTCGTCTAGACCAGCATCTCTCACCGCCACGTCAAAGTCGCGAAGCTCGGAGATCGTCGTCATCCCCGTCGTGTCAGTGTACTCGAGGGTCTCAGGGTACGTTGGGGGCTCGATGCCCGCCACCTCAACCTCCTGCAAAATTCAAATGGCTTTCATTAATTGATGATCATTCATCATGTTTTCATGTCAATTGAAAAAGAATAAAGCACTTACCATGACTGGCCAGTACGCCAATCTCCCATAGAGAAACGCCGAGTAGTCCTCACCAGGAAGAAGGAGGGTGTTGCCACTGACGCCAGCTAAGTCAGCCTCCCTCTCAGAATCAGAAGGCTCCCTGAACATCGTCTGAGGAGGATCAATGAGAACCGTCAAGACGTCTCGGGAGCACTGACGAGCCAAGCGCTCGCCCAAGTACCACACAGTACCCATCGATGTCCTCAAAGGCAATCGGCTCGAGCTCCTAGGTCGAAGGACCTCAGCCGCAAAAGGAGGAGCGCCAGTGTAGTCCACCCAAACCCTGGGCACCCACTATGAAAAGCAAACAAGAGGTCATTCATATGATCGGTTCCGGAAGAGAGCAATGAAAAAGTGAACAAAGAAAAGTGGCTCGAAGATACTCACACCGTCCAGCTGCAGAGCGTTCACGTCCCGTCGATAGGCGTCGTGGAAGGAACGCTGGCTCTTCGTGCGACACATCACCCAATCCCTCACGACGGGATAGGCTCTCTCCCCTGGCTCCGTCTTCTTGGGCGCGAGGCTCGGAAAGTAGGAGTACACCCACGCCTGTAAAACAAGATAGTCAATAACGATCTTTCGTGATTCGATAAAGAAATGATCTTTCATGAAATAAAATGGAGGTTCATACCTCCGAAGAATCCAGGGCCAACGAGCGGGAGAAGTCCCCTTCTCTATCAACTCCGGACGAACCATGGCCCTCATATAGCGAATGAGGACCGCAAAGCCAGCAGTGACCCAGTCCCAACAGCCTAGGCCACTCAGGTCAGAAAGGAAGGGAAGAAGCTTCGTCGACAGCCTCTCTCCCTTGTCTCCGAGGTAGATAGAAGATAAGAACCACCAGAGCCACAAACGAGCTCTCTGCTTGGCAGTGCAAGGAGGAGGAGCCGTCTCCCTCCCGTCGATCACCACCATCGCCGGCCTCTTCCCAGCTAAGTAATCCCAAACATAGGAACTAGGCACCAACCCGGGAACCGTAGCAGCTTTCGGCATTAAGTTCCAGCCGATCAATCTCCTAGCCTCAGCCGAGTCCACCTTCATGGCTGTCTCCGGCCACACCACCACCTCAGTCCCGCACGGCAAGCCAGAAATCATGTCGTAATCCTCCAACGTGACCCCAACCTCACCGAAAGGCATGTGAAAGCTAGAGGTCGTCTCCCAAAACAAATCCAGGAAGGCTCGAACTAGGCTAAGGTAAGCCTGAATCTTCCTCCTCGTGATGTCTCTCCAAGCCTGTACCAAGGCACCAAACGCTCCTCGCTCGATGATGGCCCGCTCCTCTATTGACAGTCTCTCGTAGGCCCCCATCATCATCGTGTAACCCAAGAATGATCTGATGTTCCCGGCCTCCTATTTTGATTCAAAGCAAGAACTATCCTTAGTTCGAATGAAAGGGAAAAGGAATAGCAAATAGAAATGAAAGAAGATGAATGAAAGAGTGATGAGTTCAAGCTACCAAGAACTTCACCGTCCTGTAGGACAGGTTACCCTCTGCAGCCCAAAGGAGGTGTCTGCTGTCCCAGCTCTCAGCCCACTCTGGCGCTCCCCTCAACTGGTGACCACCTCGCCCGACGTTGGCCCGCCTCGGGGCCTCCTCCTCCTCAACAGCCTCCTCCTCGACGACCTCGTCCTCAACAGCTGCTACTGCAGCAGTGAAAGCCTGCTCTAACGCCGCCTTAAGTGTATGAGAAGGGTCAAGAGCCGTGTCCACATCCATGGGAGCTCTCCCTGATGTAGAAGCCTTGTCACCTGGAAAATTAAAGTGAGTTTAGGCCGCGCCAAGTGACGACAAGCCTTAATTAAGGGATTTTTGAGTTTTCAAAGCTCCGAAATCGCTCTTTTCTCGCCATCTTTGGCCAATTTTCTCACAAACCCGTCTGCTCATGTGGTAATTTAGGTCAATTCAAGCCTAAGATGAAGCCTAGTCATGGGTTCGAGTCGAAATTTCGACAGCGTTTCGTTATAACGGCGATTATGCCCTAGAAAAGTATCCTGAAAAAGCTGTCACAAATTAAAATTCTGAAATGGTAGGAAGTTTACCCATCATACAAGGATTCCAAATACCAAGTTTCATCGCAAAAGGGCAATCCTAAGGCTATTTTCGAAGCAATACACGGTTTAGCTGTGAGACCATCTCAATTTCACTCAAATGCTCAAAACTAAACGAAAATTCGAAATAAATACATGGTTATGATCCTTATACTACCAATTATCCATTTGCAAGGTCAATTTTACAAGGCAAAATCATTTGGGGGAAAAGCCCCAAAGTTTCGACTTTTTAGGGTTAAAAAACCTAATTTGTCGATCCAATTTGATCAAATACGGAAGATTAATGCAAAAGTAATATACATACCTCGATTGGTCATGGCAAATTCAAGCTTTTGATCAAATTTTGGCGAGAAATGGTTGGAATTTGAGAGAGTAATTGAGATTTTATGTTTCGAAATTATGAAATGAATCTCGTATTTCATCGAGTTTTTACTCAGTAAAACCGCACTCAGGAAAAGACGCGGCAGGTGTTGCGCCTCTTCCAAGGGACGCAGCTCTTGCTGCGCCTCTTCCTTAGTTTCCCTCCAAATGAATTTTTGAAGATTCGTTATAAGTTCATTATTTGTGGGCCCATCTTTGGTGCGCCTCTTCCTTGATACCACACATCGTATATTTGGTCCATTTGACATTTGTTCTTCGCCCAGACCTGCATTTCCAAGCCAACTACAAACTGTCGTAATATATATTTTTTACCAAGACTTCGCTTGCCACAACGAGCGGATATTTTCTGACAGGTGTTTCGACACACCTTTATTCTGTTCCCCAAGCGAGAGTACACGGACAGCCAATCGTCCCTCTCGAGACATGGAGATCAGTTCCCGGTTCTGTTTCCCCAGCGAGGGTACACGGACAGCCAATCGTCCCTCTCAAGACATGGAGATCAGTTCCCGATTATGTTCCCCGACGAGCGTATACGGACAGACATTTGTCCCTCTCAACACGTGGAGAGCAACATCGACCCCAAGCTCTTTCGAAGTTTGTTTGAAAGCCGACCCAAGCAGATTTCTCCTAGCAGTTCCTGCCTACGTCCTGCTGCCTCTTCCAATATCGCGCTTTATTTCCATTTGGAGTTTCAAGGAATTTTAGGTATGGTCTCTTCTTATGGCTGGCGAGCCTCCTTACGTAGTCTAATGAACTTTAAATGACCCTCCCCGATAGTGACAGACTCTAAAATGTTCCCGATGACAGGTCCTTGGTTCAGACCCCTTGAACCACCTTGCGTCGCCATACTCGTCAGGTTGTAATTTTCGATTGACCTGATGGCTATACTCTGACTTTTGCCTTGTCCAAGCCTCAGTCAAAGTGGGGGCTCTGTAGATACCTCATTTCTGCACCTCCCGCAAACCACCCGGTGATGATTGGGCCGCATGTTTGGTACACGGAACAATTTGTGACAGTTCGCAAGTTTATCGTCAAGTGATCGCTCAAACACTTGTGTCTACCTCATAGTTGTCATCTACGCGCCGATACGGTCGTTTTGACAGTAATTAGAGTACATTTGGAGTCCGGGTCAAAAACCGTCTTCATTTTCTAATAACCGTTTAAAATGCCGAGTCAGAATGTTCTGGAATGTTCCGGATATTTCTATTCCATATTTTCCAATCCTTTAGTCTTTGTAAAATATTGTAGGAAATATCGGTATACTTCCTCTATAAATTTTAGGATTATAACGAAATTATAATAATGAAATTGATAGTCATAAATGAAATTACATAAACAAAATAGTAGATATTAAGAATCAACCTTTAGTCCTAGCAAATATGGCCTAAGAACAAATATCGAATTGATATTCTCCTAATTATTGCACCCAAGATGCTCCAAGAAATGCCTCTCAATTTGCTAGAATGAGATCCCCAAAAATTGTTTATTATTTTAAGGTTTATGTTTTTTTTTTGTGATGAGTGAAAATTAGGTCAAAAAGGAATAAGAGAAATGATCTCCTACCCTCTCCATATAACCGAAAAAAAGAGGAGGAAAATTAGGAAGATTTTATTTCTTTCTTTTTTTTCTTCTAATTCGGTTTGACCGAGCAACCAAAAAAATGAGGATAAAATCCTCTTATTTTTAGTTGTTATCTTAATGTATAAAAAGTGTGTATCTTTTATAAATTGTCAATTATTTCGATATGTATTAATAAGTCCACACACAACAGCTTGCAGTCGATTTATTAATACCGGTCTGTCAACATTTACACTGACAATATCGTATAATATATACATTAACTATAAATATCGCATATTTATAATTTGCTAATTAAATATAACCGATTATGTTTAATTACGAATTAACATCTTAATTTGTTTAAGCTAACATTATATACATTAATTAAATACAACAGTTTATATTCAATTTATGAATTTGACAGATAATTCGTCTCAGCTAATATTATTTAATTGTATTAAATAATCATCTCATCATCACATTGACTAACTGTTTAGTCAAATACATGGACTAACCTTTTAGTCATATAAGGCATCAATGTGATTACATTTCCATAATCACATCTCTCAAACACGTCCTTTAGGTGTGACTTTTAGGGACCAGTTGATCACCGCCATCAGTATGATAATAACGTCGAACTTTCTAGTAAGCCAACCGTTATTAAGTAATCGTTAATTAACTGATAAAATACTAAGTATACCCTTGTGAACCTATAAGAGATTTATAAATGTTATCACACTAATTGTGGAGAACACAAGCTCCAACAATCTCCCACTTGTCCTCACAAGTGTATGTGCGATAACCGATTCTCATATCCTAAAATTTCTCCCACTCAATGTAAAACAATTTGCAAAATCCGTATTCACAAAGGTCGTATTTTACAAGTGATCATTATCAAGAGTGGTTTTCCCGACTAGAGAGTAACTTAACTGATAAATGAATCATCATTCGAGCATGGCCATGCATTTCAGTTATAACTCCTCGAGTGGCCCTGGCAAAAAACTAAACCTGATAAAGGTTGGATATTTTCTTCAACTCGAATCCTGCAGATATAAGCACAGTATGAAATGACCCAGTGACAATCTGCTTAGCCTCCTGTTACGGCAGACCATGAGAAAGAAACCAAAGTCACCCAAAAACTGCCTTAGTCTCAAGAGACAGTCGATAGTCAAAAGAATCGACTCTAGGAACACAATGGACGTCCAATCCACGACCTGGCACCGAATGTTTTTAAACATTTAGGACTCCATTACGTTGTCACAATTTTGTCCTACGAGGTATCGTTATAACTCGCATCTGTGATCGATCAGCCAACTGTTTGACTTATGGCTCGTTGAACCCACCATCAATCAACTTCACAAAATAATAGCCAGAGTTATCAGCTCATGTAGGCGATTACGGACTAAAACAAATATAATGTAATTCAGTTCACTTTGTGGCGTTCAATGTTGTCGTACAATCCACATGAAAAACAAAATATGATAATAAAACGATGAAGTTATAAATAACATACGAAAAAGATAATGTATCGAATCCATAATCAACTACTACAACTCAAGAACACGTTTAATTCCCATGGAAATAACGTGCCCTTCATGCTTATCATAATTCAATGGTTTAGTGAGAGGGTCCGCGATGTTGTCATCCGAAGCAATCTTGTCAATCACTGTCTCCTCTTGCTCCACGTAATCACGGATCAGGTGAGCCTTCCGATGTACATGTCTAGACTTGTTGCTAGACTTTCGACCACGTAAGCTCGGATCCTTCTAAGTACCAGCCTCGTTTTGCATGACCGACCAATTTGACCAACTCCACAATCAATCAACTTAATCAACTCTGTTCGTTTTCCTCTTAGAGGGCACTTTCATAAGAATATCAATATCACAACTTAATCAATTGATTTCTGACAATCAAAGTAACAGGGATGGAGTAAAACAATATCACACAGTCTGCTAAACAATATCACATAGTCTGCTAAACAATATCACACTAGATACATATCACAACCATAATTTTTTTGCTATATTTGTAATTCATATCACAACAATAATCTTTTGTAAGAATATCAATATCACAACTTAATCAATTTCACAACAATCATCTTTTGTTATTTGCATTAAATAAAGCTGAAAATAACAATAAAGGTAGATGAACATAATAATTAAAATAGAAATAAATTAAAAATAGGTACGAAAATTATAAGAAGCGCAGTAAGATGCCTACGAATTGAAAATACGAAAACGAAAATAACATGTGATTTTAAGTTGAAATTAGGAATTAAACAAAATAAAAAGCTGAAATTAACAACAATAATGTACCTAACATCGAGATTATGATTGAAATAGGATGATAATTGATCAGAACTAGAAGAATGAGCTGAGATTGAGATGAAAACCTAGAAATCAGGACGGAAACATAATAAATTTAGGGAAACAACAAATAAAGCTGAAAATAACAATAAAGCTAGATGAAATTGAAAATCTAAACACAAAATTAGAAGAAATGCTGTAAGATGTGTACGATTTAAAGCTAAAAATTACTAATTATTAAGAACATAAAGCTGAAATTAACAAGAATAACGTACCTGACAACGCGATTGTGATTGAAATTGTATGATAGTTGATCATAAATCGAAGACTGGACTGAGATCGAACAGAAAAACTAGAAATGAGGAAAAAAAAGTAAGGAAAATTAGGGTTTTCATGGAAGAGAGAGTAAGAGAAGAGAGAAGGTAGAGACAGACGTTGTTTTGTGGGAGAATGATGATTTTGGCTGAAAAAGGGTTTATATATGGATGCGCGGAAATGACAATTTTGCCCTTAATGATCTGCGCTTAATATGGAACGTTGGATCTCTTAGATCTAACAGCTAGTATTAATCCTCAATCCTCAAATATATGAGTCATACTCACATGATCCCATTCCTATATATATATATATATATATATATATATATATATATATATATATATATATATATATATATATATATATATATATATATATATATATATATATATATATATATATATATATAAGATCAAGTAAGTCCATGTCTTACATTTGAGTCCATAAGTCCTCTTTAGGGCCATTGGATGAGGGAGATGGGTGGTTGAGATTAAAAGGGAAAAAAGGTGATTAATTAGCCAATTTAAGACTTTCTCACTCTACCCTCACTAATCCTCCTAATTAAAAACTAATTCACTATATATAATTTATTTTGACACTTACTTATCTCTCATCAACACAATTTCACTCATTTATCTCTCAAAAACCTCTCATTTCTCAAAAACCAACAAAATTCAAAATCTGAAAAATTAAAAAAATTCCCTCCATTTTCCTCTCCCACCCACCCCCACCGGCCCTACTACCGACCACCACCCTGACCCTCCATCCCCCCACCACCCACCCTCACCTACTCACATCCACACCCACGCCCCACAACAGCCGCGACCCACCACTTCAGATTCGACCCCCACGACCACCACCACCAACCACTCACAGCCTCACCTCCCTCGCCCTCTCCACCTGACGACAACCCACCATCACAACCACCACCCGCACTTCCACTTACATCTCTACTCACGCCCCTCATTACCACCTCCACGACTCATGCCTTCCTCCTGACGCCACCCTCCTCCTCCTCTGACGACACCGACAACAACAAACCCCACAGCCGCCACCTTCTCATCTCCTCCACCCACCACCATCCCCTACTGCCGCCTGTCACCCCGCCACTTCTAACCCCAGATCCGGCCACCACCTTCCATATTTTTCTTGATCTTTGTCCCTTCACCGCAGTTCGTATTTATTTAAGATCTAATTGTTTTTTTTTTTATAGTTTTAATGGTGGTAAAGTGGGGTAATTTAAGATTTTGAGTTCTTGATGTCGTTTTTCCAGATTTTTGTTGATGTTTGTAGTCGTTTTTGATGTTTGTAGTCGTTGATGTTTGTAGTCGTTTTTGATGTTTGTAGTGTTGATGTTTGTAGTAGTTTTAATGGTGGTAAAGCTGGTTGTTGATGTTTGTAGTCGTTTTTTTAATTGATTTTTTTTTTCTTTTTTTTGTAAAATAGTCGTTTATAGATCTTCAACAAATGAAGATAAATACTAAAAGCTGAGTATATTGGTGTTTATGTGTAGATCTTCAACAAATGAAGATGAAATACGCATGCCTCCTCTCCTTTCATTTTGTCTTGGTTTTTTATGTGTTAATTGGTTTTTCTTTTAAAATTACACTTTTCTCCATTAAAATTGCACTTTTTTCGGCCAAAATTACACTTTTTGTTGTTAGAATTACACTTTTTCTGTTAGAATTACACTTTTTTCTGTTAAAATTACACTTTTCTCCATTAAAATTACACCTTTTTCTGTTAAAATTATACTTTATTCTGCTAGAATAACACTTTTTTCGGCTAAAATTACACTTTTTGTTGTTAGAATTACACTTTTTTCTATTAGAATTACACTTTTTTCTGTTAAAATTACACTTTTCTTCATTAAAATTATACTTTTTTCTCGCTAAAATTATACTTTTTTCTGCTAGAATAACACTTTTTTCGGATAAAATTACACTTTTTGTTGTTAGAATTACACTTTTTTCTGTTAGAATTACACTTTTTTCTGTTAAAATTACACTTTTCTTCATTAAAATTACACTTTTTTCTGTTAAAATTATAACTTTTTCTGCTAGAATTGTAATACCCCGTATTTTATATATAATCAATTAAACGGATATTAATTATTATACATTTTATATATTACTAATTAAGTCGGGTTAATTGTTGAGTCGATAATTACGTTAATTATTTTAATTGACTCGCGTTGTATCGATCTAAGTTAATTGAGACGGGTTTATATGGAATTCGAAATGTGAGCTAAACAATTTACCCTCGACCCAATTGAGCTGGCCCAATAACATGTCCAGCCCAATTAACCCTAATAACCCTAACCCTAATAGTACCTACCCTAACCCGCCTCCCTCATTCCTTACTCCCTCAACCCGCCTCCCTCCTTCATCAACACCAATCATCAGCTTTCACGCATAGAGAGAGAGAGAGAGAGAGAGAGAGAGAGAGAGTGGCCATGGAGGGTTGTCGGCACAGCAAGGAAGAGCTAGGGGCGATTGACGACGACCGTGGGTGGCCCTGGTGGCGGTAGAGGCGGCAGAAAAAGGTATGAGTCAACCCCTTTCCCCTATTTTCGAATTTCTAGCTGTTTTGTTGGTGGTTGCGTGTCTGCTAGAGGCATTTCTGGTGGTTGTTGACGGAGTATATGGGTAGGGTGGTTAGTGACGAGTGTAGTGGTGGTGGTTATGGGGGTTTTGGGTGGTGATAGTGATGGTAAAAGGGCGGCAGCGACAGGTGTGGCAAAACGGGTTTGGTTACGGGTTTTCAGGTGGGTTTAGAATGCTAGGTTTTGGGTGGCGCCACCGTGGACTCGGGGGAGGTCGAACCGGCGGCGCCACAACACCTGGGTACGCTGTTCGACGGCGAGCAAGGTCGTGGTGGTTTGGCAGGGGTTAGGTAATTGGTTGCGGTGGTTGTAGGTTGAGTATTAGAGGTGTTTGGTGAGGCGTGGTGGTGAACCAGGCCAAATGGCGGCGCTGGTTTGACTCGCCGGCGAGAGTCGACCCTAGGGGGGGTGGTCGTTGGTGGCTGGGTCAGAGTGTGGGTTTGGCTGGCGGCTGACACGGCCTGGTGGTGGCGCGTGGGAGTGTGGGGGTGCGTGTGAAGGGACGGTGGTTGATGACGGGCTGTTTTTAGTTTTGAAACGGGTTTTTCATAGTTTAATCGTTATAATTCGTTATTTGGTCGTATTCTTAATTAATTAATTTAATTCCCGAGTTATTTAAATAATTAAAGTCGGGTTTTTGAGTCGGGTTGTTGAGTTGTTCAAATTAATTAATTCGGGTTTTCTTAATCGCATAATTCGTTTAATCCTTTAATTATCGTTTTGGTTTTAGTTCCGAGTTATTTCAGATAAAATAATAATTAATAATAATTAATTAATCAGAGATGGGTTTAATAGAAAAGCTACTATATCGGGAAAGTCCATTTTAGGAAATTCTATTTTTAGTAACTTCTATTTTGGGGACGGGAATAGTTAAGTAATTGTTTATCATTTAATTATCTTTCAGAGGGCGAATTGTCGTGAAATATTACTGGACACCCAACCATTTGACTGCAGTACTGAGGTAGGGAAATACACTTGACCTATTATCATTGTTGTTGAATTGTGTTGACTTAATTCATGGTTATTGATTTACGTTATGTTTCATATACGGGAAGGTGATTGACTGAATTGATCGTATTGAGTATGATATCACAACATCGGGTAACCGGCATGATTTTATGATTTATCAGTTCAGTGATTTATATATATTGTGGTGCATTAATTTCTTTTGAGCATTCATATGCATTGGAGATGGAGGATGTGGTGGTGATGTGGTGTGGTGATGATGATGTTGTGATAAGGCCCGGGCGGGTTCTGCAGACTTGCCCTGGTGTCCTCAAATTCGAGTGACAGATCGGCTACGGTCGATATATATAATCTACCGGGGATCGGTATGGTCTGGGCGTTCGGGTTATGAGTTATGGGACTGGTTATGAGATATGAGTTGAGATGGAGATGGAGGTGACGGAGGAGCATGCATATCATATTTTTTTTTTGTTTCATTGTTTTCCCTACTCAACCTCGTGGTTGACCCCGTGTATTCGTGAACACCGTGATGACCCAAATATTGGCGAGCGGACTTGACAGGTTTAAGAGATAGAACGGGAGCTTGGTGGGCGTGAGACACTGGATCAGAAGACTTAGTAGCTAGATCATCATCTAGAGGACTTTCACTTTTATTTATGTTAGTTCTTTGTAATTTGACGTAAAGAGGTTTTGTAATAATTAAGTTAAAGTAATTATATAATTTTGCCTTGGAGTTTAATTTGTTATTCACTACCTCGGGAAACCGAGATGGTAACAGTCCGGTTTATTAGGGAATGTCTTGCTAAAGGCTCCTTCATAAACCGGGGTGTTACAAAGTGGTATCAGAGCGAACGATCCTCAGGCCTAAACCAATGAACCCAATGAACATAGGAAGAGTCTAAATAAAATGAACCCCGGGATAGAACTGTTAGGAGCACACTAAGGTAAGGTATGAGTTAGGGGCCCCCTCACACCGAACCAGCGGCCCTCTCAGTTTGACCCGGAAACTCTGAGTGTATATGAGAGAAAGGGTAGAAAAGTTGCATGAGGTTGAGCATGAAATTTCTATATCGTTGCCTAAGTGTTAACTGATTGATACATTGATTATTGCATAAAAGAGTTGATGTATTCCTTGAGATCCATATATTCTAACCATTCTGCAGGACAACGCTACGGTAAGTATTTTGTATGAATGATGACGTGATCATATGATGTTGTGGAGATGAGAAATAAATTTTCGAGTTCAGGTTAATAATCAATGAAGTGTTGTGGTAGTCGTGAGCGTGAAAATAATTGCAAATTGATGATATACATATGGGTGGATGTTGAATGATGTGTTGATAGTACTACTATGTCTAGTAATATGCGGTTATGTGATCCCGAAGCCATGCTAGTATAGTATTGTGATAGTAATTAGAAACACTATTGAATTGCATGTTTATAGTCATAGCAATCGTGATTTAGATGTAAGGAGTAGATCGAGATGCGAAAGGATTCTATGGGGTAGATGTTACGAAATACACAGTGTGAGATTTAAGTTAGGATGAGTTAGTATCGATAGTATGGTTGTAAGAGTTTGGGACATAGAAAATGAACGACTTAGTGCTGAAACTTGTTTTGTTTGATTGTACTCTTTAATTGACCTTACCGCCATTTGTTTTCTGTTTATTGCCTATGGATGAAAATTTTATGAGAGATAGCCTTGGGAGTTAGTATTCATTTGGCGTTGGTTTCATGCTTATATGATATACGGATTAGGAGTAATAAATATTTTAGTGAGTTGTGGTTAGGAAGTTCCTGTGCAGTGATGTTTGATATTAATAATTTTTGCATAATTCCAACTCCATCGATCAAAAGAGTCGCATAGGTTTTCAAATTGATAAGCCACGAAATTCTTGATGTCTCTATATTAAACGGTAGGTTTTGCAAACTGACCCAAGTTTTGGACCAATTACTGTCACATGTTTGTTTGGACCAACTGAGTTGTAAAATTCTTTAAAAATGAAATTCTTGTGCTTTAGACCTAATTCTTTTTCCCCTGTGTTTTTAACTCCCCGTGTTTTATAAAAATAATATGAATCAAGTATTAATCGAACGGTTATTTATTCGTGATCTTTGAAAGTTACAACGTGAAACATGACTTGTAAAATGTGTGTTCTAGGTTGAGTTTCATACAATTGTTTGATTAATTCATGAGCCTTAGTAATGTGAATTTATAATGCTTTATATGACGATAGTAGCACGCATGTTCAGTAGTTATGTATCTTAACAAGTGATAAAATTAAAACTTAGTTGATAACATTGTTGGCATGATAGCATGAGTAAAATTGGATAGCTTAATTTGATTCTTAATCGAGGGTGAAATGTTTATACGAGTCCAGTTGTTTGCATACTTTATATAAATTTGGCATGTTGTAATGTCTCTGGTGTGTGCATCATATTTGCATAGTGGTCGGATATATATAAATATAAAACTATATTATCATATCTTGGTAAGTTGATGGCGTTAAAAGTTAATTGATTGTTCTAATATACACGCATGAATAATTATAATAATTATGTCTAAATGTTTACACATGGATGGTAGTAATGAGTATGTCTAAATGTTCACACATGTAGGATGCATCTGAGTTCTAATGTCTTTCATATGAGTTGTGTGCCCATAGTTATATTTATTACCTTCATCGCATTAAATTATTTCAGTTGGACCTACACCTATAACATGATAATAAACAGTGTTGTTATTCCTTATTGAATATGTTCGTTATTAGAATGTCATAAAATGCTAAAGTGATTCTTACAATTTTGTGGGTGTGATATAAAGGAAACTGTTTGATATAACACGACAATTGGCATATCTATATTCTCGAGTCGTTACTATCAATTATATTATAATAAAGATTGTTATGATAACTATGTTGACAATTATAATAGGATAACCCTTTGATGATTCACATGATATGCATTGGTTTAAATGATAGTCGTTATAGTTACGTTTAATTAAGCCTACGAGTTGCCTAATTATTCAAACCATACAAATCAGAGAAGCTGTTCAAGTTGTTAATCTTTTATCATAGCTAGTGTTCTACAAAGTATATGATGGCAAATGTATATGTCTAAGTTATTTATACGATATCTTTTGTTTTGCTGAAAATGAGTATACTAAGTTGCTAGACACAATTGAAAGATATGATTGCTAAAATGTGAAACATATGTGGGATATGAAAGTGATGTTGTTGTTGTCATAGATCATATGTAGTTACTTTTATTGGGAAATATGTTTTCCGAATTGATATCGTGCAAACAATTTTTATAATTTAAAATATGAATCATGAGTATGTTGTTGATTGCTTAAATTCGTCGACCCAATTCGTGACCTAAACCAGTGAGTGAGTAAATGGTTGTACGGACATGTCAATAAGATCCTGTGAGTGTGATGGATGGTAGTGGTAGATCTATTTTCTGTGATATGTTTGCAATGTGAGAAGTTCTTAAATTGTTTTGTTGTTTTTGCTCTCGCTCGTTCATAGTCTATAATTGATCATCAAATTTGTTTAGTGGTGAAACCGTGTAAACCTTGCTTCCTTTCTTGTTGTTCTTTAGTTTGATGTTGTGTTTTTAAGTTAAGCATGAGCTAGTAATAAATGTTACTTGTTGACAATCAGTTAATTCCATAATAAAACCTTGTTTCGACCTTAATGTTAATGCGCAATCTTTTATCATATGTTCTTTCCTGTCACATGTGGTTGATAATGATTTTGTTGCATATGTATATGAAAATTGAAAAGAGGTTACGAGGACGTAACCATGTTTCTAGTCGGGTAGGATTGTAAAATCTTAATGTTTATATTGCACTTGTTTGTACATGGTAGTTTTGATCAAGTAGATGTTTCGTTGTGGGGTACCTATGCAAATGAGTTCTATATGTTTTATTCCTACTTCTGTTAGTTGGTTGAGGTGTAAAAGGAGAGTGTAGTTAAACTACTGGTATTGAGTTATGAGTTGTGGGGCCTTTGTGCCGAGTTACGTTCTACGGTCCAAAGTGAGACCATGGTTATTGAGTTACTTGAGTCTGAGATCGGAATTTAGATGGAAGATGACGGTGTTCTCAGATGAATATTTAGTTGTTATACATTGGTGTTCTCAGGTAGTTATTAGTCGTAGTTAGTTGGGTTAAGTAAAGACGAGTTAAACTTCGGGACGAAGTTTATTTTTAGGAGGGCAGAATGTAACATTTTGTGTTTGTTATGTTAATTGATGTGTCAAAAGTGTGTGTTAACCGTGTTAGAAATGCGTGACGTCCGTATGTACGATATACAATACCCTTATGTTGTTTAAGTACGGGAGCGAACTTCGGGACGAAGTTCATTTTAAGGGGGAAGACTGTAATACCCCGTATTTTATATATAATCAATTAAACGGATATTAATATATATTAATTATTATACATTTTATATATTACTAATTAAGTCGGGTTAATTGTTGAGTCGATAATTACGTTAATTATTTTAATTGACTCGCGTTGTATCGATCTAAGTTAATTGAGACGGGTTTATATGGAATTCGAAATGTGAGCTAAACAATTTACCCTCGACCCAATTGAGCTGGCCCAATAACATGTCCAGCCCAATTAACCCTAATAACCCTAACCCTAATAGTACCTACCCTAACCCGCCTCCCTCATTCCTTACTCCCTCAACCTGCCTCCCTCCTTCATCAACACCAATCATCAGCTTCCACGATAGAGAGAGAGAGAGAGAGAGAGAGAGAGAGAGTGGCCATGGGGGTTGTCGGCACAAAGAAGGAAGAGCTAGGGGCGATTGACGACGACCGTGGGTGGCCCCGGTGGCGTAGAGGCGGCGAGAAAAAGGTATGAGTCAACCCCTTTCCCCTGTTTTCGAATATCTAGCTGTTTTGTTGGTGGTTGCGTGTCTGCTAGAGGCGTTTCTGGTGGTTGTTGACGGAGTATATGGGTTGGGTGGTTAGTGACGAGTGTAGTGGTGGTGGTTATGGTGGTTTTGGGTGGTGATAGTGACGGTAAAAGGGTGGCGGCGCGACGGGTGTGGCAAAACGGGTTTGGTTACGGGTTTTCAGGTGGGTTTAGAATGCTAGGTTTTGGGTGGCGCCACCGTGGACTCGGGGGAGGTCGAACCGGCGGCGCCACGACACTTGGGTACGCTGTTCGACGGCGAGCAAGGTCGTGGTGGTTTGGCAGGGGTTAGGTAATTGGTTGTGGTGGTTGTAGGTTGAGTATTAGAGGTGTTTGGTGAGGCGTGGTGGTGAACCAGGCCAAATGGCGGCGCTGGTTTGACTCGCCGGCGAGAGTCGACCCTAGGGGGTGGTCGTTGGTGGCTGGGTCAGAGTGGGGGTTTGGGCTGGTGGCTGACACGGCCTGGTGGTGGCGCGTGGGAGTGTGGGGGTGCGTGTGAAGGGACGGTGGTTGATGACGGGCTGTTTTTAGTTTTGAAACGGGTTTTTCATAGTTTAATCGTTATAATTCGTTATTTGGTCGTATTCTTAATTAATTAATTTAATTCCCGAGTTATTTAAATAATTAAAGTCGGGTTTTTGAGTCGGGTTGTTGAGTTGTTCAAATTAATTAATTCGGGTTTTCTTAATCGCATAATTCGTTTAATCCTTTAATTATCGTTTTGGTTTTAGTTCCGAGTTATTTCAGATAAAATAATAATTAATAATAATTAATTAATCAGAGACGGGTTTAATAGAAAAGCTACTATATCGGGAAAGTCCATTTTAGGAAATTCTATTTTTAGTAACTTCTATTTTGGGGACGGGAATAGTTAAGTAATTGTTTATCATTTAATTATCTTTCAGAGGGCGAATTGTCGTGAAATATTACTGGACACCCGACCATTTGACTGCAGTACTGAGGTAGGGAAATACACTTGACCTATTATCATTGTTGTTGAATTGTGTTGACTTAATTCATGGTTATTGATTTACGTTATGTTTCATATACGGGAAGGTGATTGACTGAATTGATCGTATTGAGTATAATATCACAACATCGGGTAACCGGCATGATTTTATGATTTATCGATTCGATGATTTATATATATTGTGGTGCATTAATTTCTTTTGAGCATTCATATGCATTGGAGATGGAGGATGTGGTGGTGATGTGGTGTGGTGATGATGATGTTGTGATAAGGCCCAGGCGGGTTCTGCAGGACTTGCCCTGGTGTCCTCAGCTGCGAGCTGACAGATCGGCTACGGTCGATATATATAATCTACCGGGGATCGGTATGGCTGGGCGTTCCGGGTTATGAGTTATGAGACTGGTTATGAGATATGAGTTGAGATGGAGATGGAGGTGACGGAGGAGCATGCATATCATATTTTTTTTGTTGTTTCATTGTTTTCCCTACTCAACCTCGTGGTTGACCCTGTGTATTCATGAACACCTGTGATGACCCAAATATTGGCGAGCAGACTTGACAGGTTTAAGAGATAGAACGGGAGCTTGGTGGGCGTGAGACACTGGATCAGAAGACTTAGTAGCTAGATCATCATCTAGAGGACTTTCACTTTTATTTATGTTAGTTCTTTGTAATTTGACGTAAAGAGGTTTCGTAATAATTAAGTTAAAGTAATTATATAATTTTGCCTTGGAGTTTAATTTGTTATTCACTACCTCGGGAAACCGAGATGGTAACAGTCCGGTTTATTAGGGAATGTCTTGCTAAAGGCTCCTTCATAAACCGGGGTGTTACAAGAATAACACTTTTTTCGGCTAAAATTACACTTTTTATTGTTAGAATTACACTTTTTCTATTAGAATTACACTTTTTTCTGTTAAAATTACACTTTTCTTCATTAAAATTACGCTTTTTTCGTTAAAGTTATACTTTTTTCTGCTAGAATAACACTTTTTTCGGCTAAAATTACACTTTTTCTGCTAGAACTACACTTACTACTATTGGACTAATGTTACACTCTCCATGGACTTGGTCATATTCTCATATTCTCATTGGACTAATGTTACACTCTCCATGGACTAAATTTACATTCTCAGTGGACTGAAATAACACTTTTCTGGACTAAAATAACACTTTTCTGGACTAAAATAACACTCTCATCGGACTGAAATTACATTTGCCTGGACTAAAAAAATACTTTCCTGGACTAAAATAACACTCTCATTGGACTGAAATTACACTTTCCTTGACTAAAATAACACTTTTTGTCGTTAAAATAACACTCGAAAAATGCTAAAATTACAATAAGTTTTAATAAAATTACAAAAATTTAAAATATTATTCGTCAAAATCAGTCAAAAAAGACTGAAGTTAAAGTTGTAAGACGCAAAGTTCTCGTAAATATTCCTTAAAATTACAAATTTCAAAATAATATCCGTCAAAACGGCTTCGTAGATTAAAGTTACACTTTTTGCTGTTAGAATTACACTCGTAAAATCCTAAAATGTCGAAAACTTGTCTCAAAAAAAACGAAAAAAAACTGAAACTGGAAAAGTGTTAACAAAATTTTCATAAACTTTGAAGCATAAGATAAATGGTGGTGTTAATTGTGTATAATAATGAATTAGTAAATGTATTATTAAAACTAGAGAGAGAAGTGAATTAATTAGTGTTAAGTGTGTTTCTTACTTTCAATCTCAAACATCCACCAAGCATGATCTAAGGGATATGGGAGGGACTTATGGACTCAAAAGATATGAAGGACTTATATGAACTTGACACTATATATATATATATATATATATATATATATATATATATATATATATATATATATATATATCACATGAGTCCACCCTATCTTTTTGAGTCCGTGAGTCCATGATACAATATCATACTTTATATTAAACAATATTACAGCTTATATTTAAAAAAAAAAATCGAAAACAAAAATTTGAAAAAAAAATTTCGAAAAAAAAGTCGTGATATTGTTTTGTAATACAATATCACACATTATACTAAACAATATCACAGCTTACATATTAAAAAAAAAAAAAAAAAAAAACTTTTTCGAAAAAAAAAAATTTGAAAAAAAAATCGTAATATTGTTTTGTAATACAATATCACACGTTATACTAAACAATATCACATCTTACATCAAAAAAAAAAAAAAAAAAAAAAAAAGCTTTTTCGAAAAAAAATGAAAAAAAAAAAATCGTGATATTGTTTTGTAATACAATATCACACGTTATACTAAACAATATCACAACTTACATATTAAAAAAAAAAAAAAAAAAAAAAAAAAAAAAAACTTTTTCGAAAAAAAAAGTTTGAAAAAAAAAATCGTGATATTGTTTTGTAATACAATATCACACGTTAATACGTTATACTAAACAATATCACATCTTACATAAAAAAAAAAATAACTTTTTCGAAAAAAATGAAAAAAAAATCGTGATATTGTTTTGTAATACAATATCACACGTTATACTAAACAATATCACAACTTACATAAAAAAAAAAAAAAAAAAAAAATCGAAAAAAATCGAAAAAAAAAAAAATTGAAAAAAAAATGGAAAAAAAAATTTGAAAAAAAAAAATTCCAAAAAAAAAAATCGAAAAAAAAAATTCGAAAAAAAATTTGAAAAAAAAAATTTGTGATATTGTTTTGTATAGTGCGTGATATTGTTTTATGGACTCATGGACTCAAATATATAGGTGGACTCACCGGATCTTGCCTATATATATATATATATATATATATATATATATATATATATATATATATATATATATATATATATATATATATATATATATATATATATATAGAGAGAGAGAGAGAGAGAGAGAGAGAGAGAGAGAGGCGGGATCTCGTGAATTTGGTTCTTATGGTGAGTTTGTGCTTTAAAATCTAGACCATTGAAAATAATACAATCAACGGTCTCCAATTAAAGCACGTCAATCATTAATTTCCAAATTTCTTCATTCAGCCAATTCTGTGACTAGTACTATTCTCTCTCCTCTCAATTGCGTCCTGTCTTCTTTGTCGAAAATCAAAACTGATTTCAGATTTCTTCAATTTTATCGCGATTTCTTCCCTTTTTCAGCTTATATTGTATTCTTGCATCTCTCCGTTAATATCTTTTTTATTTTTCAATATGAAATAGCTTTATTATTGTTCTGATTGAATCGATTAATTGATTGTGTATAATTTAGGTACTTTAAATTATGGAATTCAATTTTGAATTGAAAGGAAAACCTAAATTATATTGAGCTTTATATACACGATGATATGATTATGATGAAGATGAGCTCACGATCGATCGTCGACAATCGTTTGTCCTGCATATTCGTCCCGAATTCCTAGTACGTCTTGTTGCCATGTTCTGGTCCTCGTTTTCTGGGTCACCATGAATGGCGGTGGTGCAGTTCACTAAGGAGTCGAGAGAGCGGGTACGGATTAATTGAATCAAGGTGAATTGTTGGTGATATGTTTGGTGGTATCGGTGTCGCGTCAATGCTGCTGGCTCGCCACTCGCCTGATGTTGGCCAAGGGATGGTGGCTTGTGTGCAGTGTTACGATGCTAGCAGCAGTTTCGTGACGAGAGGTAATACTGGTGGTTTCGGGCAGTCTAACATCAGAATACCTGATTTTTCGAGTCCGAGCCGTTTCCGGGTTTTGTTAACTTGCACTTGTCATTCATCATTTGGAAGGTGGGTTGTCTAGTAGTTTTGATGCGACGTAGCAATTAATTAAGAATTGACCAAAACTTCTACTATTATGTAGCAATTTATTAATAATTGGCTAAAACTTCAATGATTTGCACTATAATACAAGAATAACACTACAATAATACTAAAATAACAAAGACAATAACACATGGCAAAAAAAGAGTAAAAAAATCAAAGTAGTAAAAAATCAAAGTGACACCGGAATAACATCACAATAACACCAGAATAACATCACAATAACACGTGGTAAAAAAAAGTAATAAAATAAAAGTAGTAAAAAAAATCAAAGTGACACCGGAATAACATCACAATAACACCAGAATAACAATAACAACACAATAATAGCACAATAACACGTGGTAAAAAAAAGAGTAAAAAAATCAAAGTAGTAAAAAAAATCAAAGTGACACCGAAATAACATCATAATAACACCAGAATAACAATACTACCAGAATAACAGCACAATAATACGTGGTAAAAAAAGAGTAAAAAAATCAAAGTAGTAAAAAAAATCAAAGTGACACCGAAATAACATCACAATAACACCAGAATATCAATAACACCAGAATAACAGCACAATAACATGTGGTAAAAGAAAGGGTAAAAAAATCAAAGTAGTGAAAAAATCTAAGTGACACTGGAATAACATCACAATAACACCAGAATAACAATAACACCAGAATAACAGCACAATAACATGTGGTAGAAAAAAGTAAAAAAATCGAAAGTAGTAAAAAAATCAGTGACACCGGAATTTCATCACAATAACACCAGAATAATAGTAACAGCACAATAACACGTGGTAAAAAAAAAGGAGAAAAAAAAACAATCAAAGTCGTAAAAAAATCAAAGTTAAATAAAAAGCACAATAATAGCATAATAACACGAGGTAAAAAAAATAATAATAATAAATTAAAGTAAAAAAAATCTGGTACAAAAAGAAAAACAGGTAACATGAAGAAAAATTAGAGAAAAACATAAAAGAAATAAAAAATCAAAGTCGTAAAAAAAAAAAGCACAATAACAGTATAATAACACGAGGTAAAAAATGAGATAAAAAAATTAAAGTAACAAAAAAAAGAGTAACACTAGAAAAAAGAGAAAATAAGTAAATGACAGTGGTTTTATATGACAGGTAAGATTAGATCTTGGCCATTCATCTCTAATATAATCTAGTGGCTAAGATTTCAAGGCACAAACTCACCATAAGAAACAAAACTTACAAGAACCTCTCTCTCTCTCTCTCTCTCTCTCTCTCTCTCTCTCTCTCTCTCTCTCTCTCTATATATATATATATATATATATATATATATGTATGTATGTATATATATATGTATGTATATATATATATATATATACTCCCTTGTTTTTGTACGGGCTCTCTCTTTGGCGGATACGGAGTCATATGTTCTATTAATTAGTCACTTTAGAATAACTAGCTTATCATTATTGTCATTCTTATTATTAAAGATTATTATGAAAGATTAGGAGAATAGATCTACATATATTATTTCACAAACCCTAATTAATTAGGATTGTTCTTTTAATTGCCTTTTAATCTAGTTGTATCCTTTATTTAATATTAGCTTAATTCCTCTTTAGTTTAGTCAAGATCTACAATTTTCATTAGTTTACATTTAGTATTGGGTTGTAATTTGAAGACAAGAAGAGATTCATCTTACTTATTTAAATCCAACTTTGCTCCTTTAATTATTGTTGGTATAATTTCTCTCTTAATCTCACTTCCTTTCATTTATTTACATGTTCATTGTTGCTTAATTACTTGTCTTTACATTATGATTCCTCTTGCTTTTTACTTGTTGAATTGTTCATGTTTTGCTACCATTTTCATTACCATATTTGAGTAGTGTAATACTAGGGTGGAGGGAAATCTAGTGTAGGTAATATGGGTAGACTATTGGCTTAAAACAAAAACAAAAATAATTCATGGGTAAGTTCTCTTTTAATTATCATGCATACAAGGTGTTTGTGGAATTGCTTGAATGAGAATTTGAGTCCTTCTACTGTCTTATTACTTGTTGGGTGAGAGCTTAATTTGTGTTTAGATATTACATGACAATTAGCGGGTTTTGGTTAATTTAATTGTGTGCTTAATTATGCTTAACCTTGGGTTACTCTCACATCGAGAGGTTGGGATGTGCCTTTGAATTTGCCTTAATTACTTGTTAATCTATGCGATTACTCGAACCCTTATCTATACAAGTGAACCTGACTACCCTAGTCTCCTTAATTGTTGCCTTAATCGTCTTAGTAATCATTTATCTCATTTACTTGTTCTTAGTTGTAGTCTTATCACCTAGTTTATCATTCATTCAAAGCACTTTGCTAGAACTAGACTAGAATTCAACAAGCAATCTAAGAGCCATAATCTCGTCCGTTGGGTTCGACCCTCGCATGCTACAATGGTCACCCGTTCACTTGCGAGGCTAGTATAAATAAAAAAAATCTCAATATGATGAAGTGGAAATTTTAACTATGGCCGTTGTGTTAATATATTTCATAGACTTTTGTTAATAAGGCATAGTTGTTGTATTGCGTACGAGATGGACTCGGATGAACCCTTTATTAATTTGTAGTGACAAGTAGTTAGCGGTATATGTGTTGTTTTGAGCTAGAAACTACAAGTGATCCATAACTTTTGTTGGAATAATAGGAGTAGTGTGTTCAGAATGTGTGTCGTGTTGGTGTACGGGCGAGTTCGGTGGTGATAAAAAGGAACCTTGGAGGACCTCTGTTGCGTACAAGAATCTTGGGCCTCATGTTTTGTAGTCGGGGTAGATGTGTGAAGTGCGGAGAATGCCATTGAGTGCATTAGGCCGAGGATTTTGCCGTGGACCTTAAGTGGTGAGAGGAAGGATTGAGAGTATGCCAATTGCTATAGAGAATGTTTCATATGAGAATAGCTATAGGTGTTTATAGTAGGCGATAACCAGTTATCGGCGGGAGAGGATGGTGTTAACGATAAAAAGTTGGTAAAGACAAAGTACGGAGTCGACATTTTGTGTTTGATGAGTCATAATTATATGAATATTTATGCCTCCCCTTAATTACTTTTGATACGGTTTTCATGCTAGTTTATATTAATTACATGCCCTTTATGTTAGAATGTTGTTACTTCCGCTATTTGATGTTTAATGCAGGAATGGTGCATTTGACGAGCAAAGGAACGAAATGGGCATCGCGGAGTGGGCATGAAGGAATACACGAAGTATGGCACGGGAATCCATAAGAATGAAGGAAGAGAAGTTAAGAAGACAACTTTCCTCACGAAGAAAAGAGCTAAAATAAAGTGGACACTCGATCAAGCCCACATGGCCACATAGACTCGATCGAGATCATTTAATGATAGCGACTACATGTTAACTTAAATCTAAAAGGATATTAAATCGACCAATCATATAACCTTAAACAACGTAGTCAATGAATTAAATCATCGATAATTCCTAGTATTATTGAATTTGTCTTTTATTTACATCGCTATTAGTTTTAGCAAACAATCATCCTTCAAGAAAACGGTTATTTTAAGACGAACTTAAATATTAGCAAATAGAATAATTAAACTTGCGATCGAGTAGTCACTATTTTAGCAACGATTTTTCACAATTTCTTTAATTTTTGTCTTTTGTATCAAGGAGCATCAGTTCCTTGAGATAGTTATATTTTCTTGTTTTACTATAAATACCCAATTCGTACTTTTCCTAAGTTCTAAGTTATCTTTTACGCTTTATTTTGCCTAGCTACCTACAATTACCCTAGAAAACTCTCTAAAACTCTTAGTTTAGTTTATATTATTGTTCTTACTTTCGGATCTAAGCATTCCTTTATTACGGTATTAATCTTTCCTCAATATTTATTTAATTGTTATTGTTCATCTTTTATGTTTGCAATTATGTCTTTCATTCACATTATTATTGTTATTCCCTATAGTATTTTACAACGTAGCTAAACTTATAATATAGGGTGAATTGGGATCTAGGTTGTTAGAAAGGGAATTAATTAATAAATTGATAGTTAAAATTGCTTATTCGTTGTTGTTCATGCAATGATTTATTGTTCTTCATCTAGTTAGTTAATTTGAACAAGTCCATGTTTTCCAGTCTTTCAAGCAAGGACCTATTCTAACTTCTTCCCCGAAAGGGTTAATTGACTAGTATAGTGAATTGAGACTTTCACCTAAGTAATGAGATGGCGAGATAAAAGTTAGAATCAATATAGGTTGATGAAGGTGAGACGGTAGCATTCACTCAAGAGTGCACAACTTCACTACAAGCTAACTCACCACCGAAGCTAAAGGATACGGATTTTTTTTAAGCAAATATGAAACTATTCCTTGTCATATTGATAGTATAGCTATTGATAAAGCCCTTCAAATTTTCGTGATTTAGGGGCTAGTGTTAGTGTTATTCGATCGAGTACACCACGATTTAATGTTTTCAAAGCTACTTTTAAAGAAAAAGAACCGGCAATTAAAATTCAACTACCTTTTCTATAACGTTTGCAAATCTAAGCTTGATTCGAGGTTTGGAGGTAGTGAAAAATCTTGAGTGTGCCATTTATTGAATTGGTAACTCTAATGTTTTGGAGAGAGATAAATATGGGTCAACTACGTTTGCAAAAAGTCACTAATATGACCTTGCAAATGGATGATAGATCTTTAAAGAAGCATATGGGTGTCTTAGAGGATGTGCCATTTAGATTTGAGAAGTATTTCATTCCAATTGACTTTATCATAATGGATATGGCTGACGACTCTCAAGTCCCTATTATTCTAGGTAGACTGTTCCTTCATACTGCGGGAGCACTCATAAATGTTAGGAATGTTACGAATGAAGTACCATATCCTTCTTCATGATGATGACTTGAAGAGCGATGAACATACTTGCTGATTTATGAAGATTTTTGATGATATTAGACTTTTTTCAAAGAGTTTGATGAATGAAGTACCATATCCTTCTTCATGATGAACTTTATTCATTTTTATATTAGACTTTGAGTTTGATATTTTCCTTTATATTTTCCTTGCTTGGACTATTTATTGGTGCTACTTATTTCTTTGTGTAGCACATGCGCTACTTTTTTATTTACTATTACGTGCTTTAAGTTGTATTGATTGTGACTTGTATGGGCATTTGTTTTAAATGTAGTAATTTGCTCGCCAAAAGAGTACTCGATCGAGTGGTGATGGGCTCGATCGAGTACCCTAGCGTTTTGGGTTAGAAACGTAGCCAGATGATTATGGAATTGCGCGGTTGGTTATTTTTCCCTATTTTTGCAGCTGGTTTGGGGGAACTCCTACGTCTTACCCGTTATTCTCTTCTCTTGTATCTACTTTTATTGTATTATCTCTATTTCTTTTCCATTCCTTTTGTTAGATGTGTTCTTTAGGTTGCTTGAAATATTTGTGTGATTGCTATGTTATAGGCGTCACAATGAGGACATTGTGACATTTAGTTTTGGGGAGGAGTTTAATTATGTTGTGTGATTTAATTTATGTTGTGTGCATTTATATCAAAAATCCATAAAAATTGAAATTTTCAAAATACAAAAACATGTTTTTTCTTTATTTTAGATCGAGTCTTGGTGAATTAAATAACAATTATGTTAAATTGCATTGTTTTTGCATTTGAATCCCAATATAGTTGTCCATGTACATTGTTTTGACCCCTTATTCATGAAAACAAAGCTCATAATTCGAGTCTTGAACATATTTGACATGCCTTATGCTAATTAGATTTGACACAATAATGTTGGTGAACTACTTAAATTCTTAGGTCTATAAAGCCTCCTAGGCCAGGAACATCAATAAACTGGTCTCATTGTCAATTAGGCTTGAGTGTGGTTTCTCCTTGTGGAATATGTAATATCAAACTGCATAAGTGTGACATTAATTTTTTGATATTTTTATTGCTTTCATTTGACTAAGTACATGTGGATAGGCGGTTCTTACCAATCAAAGAAGCCTTACATTACCTTTTGTTTAGCCTGTTTGAACCCTTGTAGCCAACTTTAAATTACATCCTATGAGCTACAATCCAAGAATTTGCCTACCTTATCGAGACAGTCGTTGTTGCTTATTTATTATGTCTATTCTGTTATTATGGTTGGGTTGGGACTTATCGTCATGTGCGTATGGCAAAGTAATTTTTAGCAATTTTGTTGTATCCTTGTGTTGGAAAAAATATGAAGCAAAAGAAAAAGAAAACAAAAATCGAAAAGAAAAAGAGAATTGAAAAAAAAAAAAAGAGAGAAAAGGAATAGAAATTGATTGCTTCATTTGGTTTTGTCAAGGATCAAAAGGATGGTCGTTAGAGTCTAATGCATATTTGTAGAGTACTTTATTCGCTCTCATGTGTTGTTAAGTTAAGATTATTTCTCTAAGTTGGATTCATTTGTTATCATAGATTTGGTTTTGGTTTTGATTTAGCGTAGCGACTATCGTCTTAGCTTCACATATCCATAACATGCTTTGGCACAAACCATTTCTATCCCTTTAACTCATTTTCCACCCTTATTGTCCTAGGTACATGTACTTTTGTCTATATATTGGATGCATACTAGTTAGGGAAATCTCTATCACATTAGATTGCATGCATGTTTCATAACTTGAGTGAGTGTTTCTACTTATTTCTATCTTCACATATAACTCACCCTTTCATACTTATGAGTGCATGGGTGAATCCGCGAGAATCCGACTAATTTATCTCGCAAGATTGAAAAGTATTTGGCATTTTTCTATAATATGGTGACTTGAGACTTGAGCTACGTTTTCTATTATCCGTACCCTTGAATTTATTTTATTGGTAAATCTTGGTCATTACTTTGTTACAGATATGGATAGCATGGGATTTATATGTGCATCAACATTAACTCTGAGTTGTTTATTCTCCATTTGTATGATTGCCTTTTGTATTGTGTGATGCTTTGCTTGATGACAAGCAAAGAGATGGTTTAGGGGAGTTTGATGAGTCTTATGTATATTCATATTTATGCCTCCCCTTAATTACTTTTGATACGGTTTTCGTGCTAGTTTATATTAATTACATGCCTTTTATGTTAGAATGTTATTACTTCCGCTATTTGATGTTTAATGCAGGAATGGTGCATTTGACAAGCAAAGGAATGAAATGGGCATCGCGGAGTGGGCATGAAAGAATACACGAAGTATGACACGGGAATCCATAAGAATGAAGGAAGAGAAGTTAAGAACGCAACACGAAGAAAAGAGCTGAAATAGAGTGGATAATCGATCAAGCCCACATAGACTCGATCGAGGAAGTAGTGTACTCGATCGAGTACAAGCAGCTCGATCGAGTACTCACTATTTTGGCAATTTTCCGCAATTTTCTTAAGTCGGTTATATTTTACTATAAATACCCAATTCGTACCCTAAGTTATTTTTTACGCTTTATTTTACCTAGCTACGTACAATTACCCTAGAAAACTCTCTAAAACTCTTAGATAAGTTTAGTTTAGTTTATTGTTCTTACTTTCGGATCTAAGCATTCCTCTATTACGGTATTAATCTTTCTTCAATATTTATTTAATTGTTATTGTTCATCTTTTATGTTTGCAATTATGTCTTTCATTCACATTGTTATTCTTATTGCCTACAGTATACGTAGCTAAACTTATAATCTAGGGTGAAGGGGGATCTAGGTTGTTAGAAAGGGAATTAATTAATGAATTGATAGTTAAAATTTCTTATTCGTTGTTGTTCAGTTTATTGTTTTTCATCTAGTTAGTTAATTAATGGCCAGGGTTAATTGACTAGTATAGCGAATTGAGACTTTCACCAACTGGGTTAGAATCAATATAGACTACGATAACTGAATAAATATCATTTAATGATAGCGACTGCATGTTAAATTAGATCTAAAGGGATATTGAATTGACCGATCATATAACCTTAAACAACGTAATTAGCTCTATCAATGAATTAAATCATACCCCGTATAACTACCTAATGAACCTAGTCCCTAGACTCTTTAATATTATTGAATTTATCTTTTATTTATATCGCTATTAGTTTTAGCAAACAATCATCCTTCAAGAAAACGGTTACTTTAAGACGAACTTAAATATTAGCAAATGGAATAATTAAACTCGCCTCCATGTGGATTCGACCCTTTCTTGCCACTAGCTACCAGTTAGTAGTAATTTAGGATTTATTTTGATAGGCCAACGACTGTAAATAACCTTACCAGTGTTATTACTTGTCGGAAAGAGCAGAAATCATAAAGTAAAGTTACACTCGTGTATAATTTCCAAAGTATTGAGGGTGTTTAGTGGAAGCGGACTTTGGTAGTGTTGAGTGTGAGCGAATTTCGGGAATGAAGTTCATTTTAAGGAAGGGAGAATGTAACATTTCATTTTGATAGATGCCCTTACTTTGTGAATGTCATTAGTATCGGAGTTTTAGTATTGTGGGACGCATAGTGACGATGATAGACCGAACGTGATGAATGGGAGTCGGGTAGTGTCGTGAAGTTTGATAGGTAGAGTGTTACGGTGGTGTGAGGCACTTGTGAGGTTGACCTTGTTCATTGAGTTAGTGTTATGGGTTGTCAAGACCTCTTTCGTGTTAGTATTGCTTTAGCCTTGTGAGAGTCGGGTGTAAACTTCAGGGACGAAGTTCATTTTAAGGAGGGAAGATTGTAACACCCCGCATCTCTAGTGGTCCATTCGACCGAGTAGAAGGGAGCACTCGACCGAGTGCCTCCCTACTCGACCAAGTAGGACAGACCGAGTAAGCTATGTGTGACCAGGGTCTGATTAGGCCACACTAGGACGAGTGGCTCGTGCACTCGACCGAGTGAGGTGCACTTGACCGAGTGCCCTGAGCACTCGACCGAATGGACTGGGATATTTTGCACTGGCCAATTCCTACGTGTTGGGCTTTAGTATATAAGGCTTGTAATCAGTTTTTCTTCATTATAAACCCTAAGAATCTGTCTAAAACCCTTACCTCTCTCTACAACAATTCCTTATCATTTATTCAAGATCTACTCTTTGTTCTAAGAAATTTGCAAGATTCATTCACATTTCCTTGTTCTCCTTCACCCTGTGAGTAATATACTATCTTTACCCTTTTAATTTTGACCCAAATTCTAGAATTTGGGGGTTTTGCTAGTTGGGTATATCAATTGGGGTTTTGAGTAATTAGATAGTTTTTTTTTATTTTTTATTTTGTTTTTTTGATGACGAGGGGGTTGTAGTAAGTAATTACATGTATTATGATGTTGTAGGACATAATTATGATAGAATTACTTAATTAATTATTAGATGTGGCTTGTTAGAGGAGGATTAATGTGCTTGCTTGTGCTAATTGGAGGATTGCAAAAAGGTGGGATTTTTCTATTCGGTTTCAATAAGTATGAATGGTTGCATGTGTCATTATTGTGTTGTTATTGCATTATAACGTGATTGTTGTGGGTAATTGTTGTTAATCTCATATTAGTGTCGAGATTTCATGGTGGCATGATAATAGGTGGTTAGGAAACGAGATATTTAATAAATAAATAAATAAAATGTAATAATATTATATTATTTCATAACAAAAATATTACCTCATATGAAATCGTGTCATGCTTCGTAATTACTTTGTTAGGTGACTCGATTCTCATCCAAACGTTATTTGATTTCACCCGTCATTCACATTCGAGAGGCTTCCCAGGAGGTCACCCATCCTTAAACTATTCTCACCTAAGTACACTTAACTTTGGAGTTATTATGATGACTTGCCGAAATTTCAAGTTAACTTTGTTGATATAATTAACACTTTGAATCTTTTAAAAATTATTTTTTTTTCAAATATTACGTTTATTATTACTTAATATCCAAAATAATACATGATTTACATTTTTTTGTGTGAAAAAAACATTATTTTCACAAAAACAATCTCGTTTTTCGAACTTTTATTTATTTATTTAATTTATCGATTTTCATATTGTACTTTCTCATATATTTTTTTTCTAAAGTTATTTATCTTTAATCTATTATTGTTGATCGTTTCTTTCCTTAAACTTTTCACTTTATTTACGCATGTGAGTTTCAATGGTTTTGTCTATTTTATTTTTCTTTACGATGTGATTATTTTCAATAAAAAAAATTTCATATTGATCTTTTTTTCGATAAATATTTAGTGAGAAGACTTCATACTATTGCTAGTCTTCTCAAATTACTCCAAACTACAATTTAACTCGCATTATACTCAACTATTACGCCCTTTATCTCCTAATAGAATTGCAGTTTTTTTAACCTGAAGTAGCAGGTCAACTCTTCTGCTTTGTCCCACTTTTGCTTTATTCTGCAGTTTTATTCATCTTCTTCCTTCATACCTGCAACTTTCCCTTTCTCTCCTCTATCCTAAAGTTTTCCTCCTTTTTCATCATCTTTAATTAACTCCAACTAAGTTAATAGCTAATCAATCATCTCAAGTAAGAAATCACCTAAATCCGTAATAAGTTCCTAATAATCTCAAATAAGTATCACTTAAATCAATAATGAAATCTTGGTTACATATCTCACAAATCTCAAATCCAGATAGCCATATCTTCTCTATTTCCAACCCCAATACTCAATAACCCCATCCAACAGCTCCGACCAGAACACCTTCCATCAAATAATTTACCCCCAATTTCCACAACCGAAACCAAGCCCACCGCTAACGGAACCCACCCTACCACCTTTCAACAACTCCTGAACTAAACCAAGATCTGACCACTTCGCCACTGCAACAGGTGGTTCAAGGTGAAGATGGTAGGTTGGTCTGAAGCAGGGGACATCACGATTAAGGCCATTGGTAATGGTGTTGGTGATTTGTTGCTGCGTGCTGCTTGTAATGGTGGTTAATGGTGTTAAAATTTGTTGTCATATGTATTGTTAGCCGTGATATGTATTGTATCAAACAAGGCTTTCAAATAATAACTTTAAAATTTTGTATTGATTATGATAAGAACACTTTAATGGTCTACAGGGGCATTGTTGATTGTTGTCGGCTAATTTTGGGAGTTTTAAGGTGATAATGATGCTTGGTTGTTCATGGTGAGGAAGGTGATAATAATGAGAGTTTTTTACAAGATAACCTGATTAACAGGTAGTAGGTCACCCAAGACTATTATGAGAATAAGGGTTAATAATTCGTTATATTCTGAAATAAAATGATGCTTCGAGTATTTTGAGAAGACTACTAATAATTGGAGTATTCCTATTAAATAACCCATTTTTTTATATGGTTTTATTTTCTTTATTGATTAAATTAGATCATTCGTTTTTAGGTTCAACTTTTTGTTAGGGGTGAGTAAAAACCGTACACCCGCTACGCTTTTGACAAACTATATTTAATATTCATTTTTAAAATCTTGTTTTTTAATAGTCTTACCCTATACTGATTTTTCATATATGTAGTTATATCCGGTTTTCCCGTATAGAAAGTCGTAAATACGTTATCCGGTTTTCAATGTCACTTATGTAATTTTATATTTCATTTCGTGATTTTATATTTTTGTAAATAACTGGAAGAGTACTTATAAGTATTAAATATAAAAGTAAGAGGGTGCACACATTTCTGGAATTAGGTATTGGGTTTAGAATGCTTCAAAATCATACTTGGTGTTTGTTTTGTGTTTTTTTGTAATTTGATACTCATACCTCAAACCCATGAGGTATGGGTTTCCCATACCCAAGGTAGGAAGACGTGTTAATGAGTTTCACACCGCCCCTTAGTATCAAATTCATTTTAAAAAAATAAATAAAAATAACCTTTATATCAATTGCATTTATGGAAAAAAATTACAACATTTATTGAAAAAGAATATAAGCATTCAAATTGTTTGTCATCTTTTGAAGTCAGTTTCATGAGTTCAATTTTATATTTTCCATGATTTTTGCCAAATTCTTGGTATCAACATTTTTGGGTTATTTTTTTTTTAGAAAAGACTGGCAGAAAATTAATTGTAAAAAATTAGAATTTAAACAATTTATTTTATATATGAATGAACTTGTATCAATAATATATTTTTACACGGAATATTTTTGTGCTTTTCTTTTTTTTGCTAAATTTTAAGGATTTTATACAATTATTTCTTATGCGGTGAACTTATTTATTTAATTTTTCAAAGTAAATCATTAATTTTGCTTATTTGATTCTTGATACCCTAGTTTGATTCCTGATTTCAAACACACACACCACCCTATAAACCAAACACAACCCCTAAATAGCCTAAGAGTAAAAGAGTTATAAAACTGAGTAATTGAGAAATACAATATTATTTGGTTTTACATTTACATTTATTTTTTATTTTTATTTTTATTTTTAAAAGAAGACCTGTAACAAAAATAGTATATCAGATTTAAGATTTTGCCTATACATATTCGATACAGCTTTTATATAAACCATATATACGAAAATTCGTATTGAAACCCTATATCGTAATGTATATGTGTAGTAAAAAGTATTGTTTAGTTTTGCTCACCCCTATAATGTCCTTATTTTAGTTAATCAATTTTTTAACCTAATTTTTTTTCTTATTTTATTTTTTAAAACATTTCAAAAATTTACTTTTCATCAAGTTAGATTTTAACTTAAATTCAAGTTTTTCTTCAAAAATATCTTACAAATAAAATTATATATCAATTCTCGAATGAGACAGTTTGACAATATATTTTAAACTCTCAATGATAATTGATCAATAACTTACTTATGTAATTTATCAGATATGAATGCTACATTTTAGCTAACATGTATAAGTCTATTTATATGCATGTGTTATGGTCTGTTTAGAATGTTATCCAAGATTATAAAATTGTAAATTAAAAGATTTGAATTAAGAAAAATTCATGACTTCAATAAACCAAATTATGTATTCAGATATATTTCTTAAATCATCGATGTTACGAAAAAACCCTACAGAAGATTCTGATTTTAAAAAATCAAAAATTTAGACAATAATAAATTTCTCTACTTGTGTATACTTTTTTAAAAAAAATTAATATTCTTAAAACAATCAAAATATTTTCAAAAATATATATTTGAATTTATCTTCATATTATCTTTATTTGATTAAATTTCATTCAATTTTGTATATTTTTTAACAAGATATTTTTTGCGTTTGTCTTAACATGAGCATATCTTGATTTAATTCTAAAAAGATCTTAGCCACGGAATAAATCCGTGGCAAAAAAAAAAACTTTTTCGCCACGGGTATGACATTATTCGTGGCGAAAATGATTATTAGCAACGGCTGTAGCCTAATTTATTGGTAAAAAGAATTTTGGCTACGGAAAATGTTTTCCCCTGACATAAATATTTTGCCAAGACATTGAATGAAATTTTTCCGTGGCCAGGTAAAATTTCGCCACAAATTAAAAATTCTCATGGCATAATTCGTGGCGCAAGAGTCAGTTTGTTGTAGTGGGTTCACAAACATAGTGTAAACTCAAACACAAATAACATGAGTTGAATCAATGTATTGAGCATCGATACGGCTGTATGTTTTATCAAACTCCCACGAGTTCTCCATTATACAGTACTTGGTATCCACTGTTGTAGAAGTTGTCTAGCCATTCTTGCTTATAATGATCTTCTCATACCCAGAACCGATTACAGTTACACAATGAGTTTGTTCTTCATCTGATTTTCTCACTTTTCATGTATAAACTTTCTTACCATTTGTCGCGAATCTTGTTTTAGGTTATCAAATTCGACCATAAAAGGGCCGCCTTTTATGGAGTGAAGCTTTCTGGTTAGTTTATCAACTACATCAGGAGGGCACGACTTGAAGTTCTTAATCTTGTGACGCTTGCCCGGGGTAGTTGTTGGTAGTCCTACACATCTTGCAAATTTAAAAAATGGCATCGGTCCTATAATATTTTACCCCATTCACACGGATTGGTGGTCTTCCTCTAAAGTTGAATCTCCTAGTGGAAGGGGTGATAATTTGGTATCGGATAGGTTTTCTATAACGTGCTCTTTTGATCCTATAGCTGTAATCAGTCATTCTGGCTAAACGGTGTTGGAAACAATTTCTTTCACCACCCATACTTATGGAATGTAAACCTTTTAAAAATTATACTCCGTATTTCATTGTTACTGAAATATAATTCAACCCAATGACTGAAATATAATTCAGCCCAAAAAAAGTCAAAGTTTATCCTTTTAATAGAAATCTAAATTAAGACCAACTTAACCCGGATTCTTTCAAATCGAAAATACAAAGTGTCTAAGTTCATATACAAAAGGTAGAAGATTCCTATGTATAAAAAGCACTAATTTATTTATAGCAATAAATGAATGACTTTTATAATAAATGACTATCTCACAGTGTGAAATCGTCTCATTCTATCATTTGTGGGGGAATTCGGTTAATAAAATCAAGTTAGAGAAAGAAAGACCAATATTATCGTACAATTTACCTTGCAATATGCTAAATATTAAACGAAAACAAAAAAACATGCATAATAACATGACAATTTATAAGAAATCAAAATCTCGTACTCCGTATCATTTCACCCATAATTTTGTCTAAGAAATAATGTTCTCCATCAAACTAAATCAATAAGTAATCAACATTTAATCTCTTTCAATTGTTCACGGTTGTAATTGAAAGATGAAGGAAATTAATAGAATGTTGACTATGTTGTATTTGGCAAGTTGTTACTAAAAACATGGGCAAGTGAATGATGGCAGTTAAGAGAAAAAAATCATCTTGCTTTTCCAAAGTTATATGTAGTGATGTGGCTTCATAATATTGCAAGAAATGTTCTTGCTTTAATATATAGAGGATTATAAGATTAATAAAGTAGATTTAGTCACAAAAAAAGAGGGGGAGAAATTGTCATCTTTTTTACCTCCAGCTTGAATTGTAGAAGGACGTAAGATCGTGATTCCATTTATACATTTTCCCGCCCATGACTTCTCCATTAGTTCCCTTGTAACACTGATTGTAGATTACATCTGTTTCATCCATCATTTCACAGAATATACACACATTATAAGAAGTTGTTAAAAAAAAAAAGAACTATCAAACTTTAAAGTGATTTGTCATCCTCAAATGAACAAAAGTGATTTACCATCATTCCATATGATTTGTATGACGATGATGTGCTTACCATATGAATTTATTCGTAAAATAATTTCAAAAAGAAGGCTGACAAATTGTTTAAAATTCAATTTCAACATAAACAAAGTAGCAAACAAAATTTAACCTTGATGAAAATATAAAAAAAAACTATAATTACACGTATTTTGAATAACAAAACATCCATCAAATAAATATCACTAATCTAATCAGTTCATTACTATCTTTATCTTTAATGAAAGGGGAAATGAACGGGAAGCAAAGAAACATTAAAGAGAAAAATTCTAGAATAAGATGGTTTCCGAGTCGATACTTTTCTAGAAAAAAAAATTATTCATTTATTGATTTTAATAAAAGTGTGATTTTTTATACAAATAGGTCGTCTAACATTGTGAGACCGTCTCACAAAATTACTACTCTTAAAGAGAAACAAGTTATTTATGAGGATTGAGTAATTAAAAGATGATTAAGAATTAATTAAGGTTATTAAAGTTTCAAGGCAGGAGTAACTTGAAATAATTACCGATGAAGTCAAAACTTCATTATTAAAATGGTGTAACAAGTTTGTTCATTTCTCAAAAGTTTTTCCAACAATACATGTTACGCCTTCTCATAAAAATGGTGTTTGGCTAATAGTACTACCCTTTTTTTGAGTTATAAGAGAGGACGACCCCTCTACAACCCCAAGGTTTGACTATTTAAATTCCTAAACACACACTAACGACCCTAAAGTAAACATCATCAACTGAGTAACAACCAAAACTAATACGAAATAGCATCACCACCCAACACCCAAAAGCAACAACTTAGCAATGGCTCTATTTATATAAATAGATCATTCCTAGGAACTACCCATCGGCCCTGCTGCTGTCAATTATTTTAGTAACGAAACTTCGTTTGGAGTACAAAATGAACTCTCTTTATTGTCGTCGTAGGTATAGTCCAGCCTACTTATGAAATTTAACGAGCATCTAGACCATCTCATAAAAGAGCTATACAACATATTCAGTAGAAGTATAAGCTAAAATAGTGAACATGGTAGAACATAAGAAAATTGAAGTGATCAAATGAAAGAGAAGGGAAGAGAACCTAGAACTCCATCGTGACAGGAAGTGTCCAACAAACAAAGACCAGATAAGAGAAATGAGCAACCCCTCATTTTGAGCTTCATCACACCGCAGTAAAAAAAATTGTTTTTTAAATTCATTTCAGACAACCTGAATTATAAAACACTGACCTTGACCCATCAACAAATTCAGAAACTTTGGTACAGTAAAAAAAGTGTATGAAAAATTGAAAAGAGAAAATTATACCGGTATATATGGTCCCGCGAATCCCTTCGGTAGTACTAAAAAATCTATTTCCAAGGCGGCGATCAAACCATCTAAGCTACACCAAGGCTCAACAATAAGATCAGGTTTTTCGATTGAAAATCTGGGCTAAATTAGCATTTTTCTTGTTGCTATCTGAAGGAACAACCAAATATGAGTTCAACACCCTCTGTCACACAGCATCTAGCAGCACTGAAAACACAGCAAATGAAACGAAACATTTAAACAACAATCAGTTAAACGCGTACATAAACCATATGACCTCCGTTTGAACATAAAATTCCAGGTGCAAAATAGCGAAATAAAACTAAATAAACTATAAAAAAAATTCTTTCTGCAAGACGGGTAAGAAACCCAGAAAATGTAAAATGAAAAACTAAATCCTAAAATTCAACAAGGCACCAATAGAAAACAAAGAGTAATTCTGGCCGGTGGTGCCCTGCGGAATTTGTTCTTTTTTTATATTGTTTCGTTAAGTAAAATCTGGGAAAGTTTCCTATGGCCACTACCAGTTGCAAGGAAATCAAGAAGAGAAATGCAGAGAAGAATATGGTATTACCGGTGACAGATCCTCCATTAAAGTCACCCACCATTAAAAAAATGAGGAAAAGAATAGAAAAGCGGAGAAATCAATATACCTCTGGGTTTTTTTAACGGCAGTACAATAAGTGATAAGGAATCAAATGGGTGGAGGTGAGTATAAGGTGGAATAAATCTAGGGAGGGAACTCATAAAAGAATATAAAAGAAATGGGAGACAACAAACAAATTCAGGACATAGAACAAACAAATTCAAGTCACGATGTCTCCGAAACATTTGGATCAAATTTAGTTGTGAATAAGAAGTCTTAAAAATCATTATGCGGTATCTCTCTCTATCTCTAGAGAGTTCCTCTCAAATCTGAGAGTTTTCCCTGTAAATGGGGTTTCCTTCACTGTTAAGCTTTCCAACATCTTTCAATCCACTAGCCTCTTTGCTATGCCTAACTCTATCTTTTTGCTTCCCTCACCTTATCGGATCTACCAAACACCACCACTCACGCATGGACTATTGTTGTGTCCAGTTCTCTGCTTTGTTCTAATACACGTGTCTTTTTTACAAATCCCCTGTGTGTTTTCCGGCAACCAGACTCAGTTTTCTTCCTCTATAAATTGCGCACTTCTTACTTAAAAAAAAACCACAAATCGTCACTTCCATACTTTTAATCCTTTTTCTAAAAAAAAAAAATAAATAAAAAGAAAATTCCAGTCCATGGCGTCCTCTTCATCCACCGCTCTCTGTCGAGCTGGAGTAAGTATTACACTTCCTCCACATCTGTGTGTGGATCTTACTGGGCTCGATTTTAATAGAGTTCTTACGGCTCGTTTTATTGATCAGAGGTATCTTGATATACCTCGAATCATGCATCTAATTGGTATTAACTGGAGACTTAATGGGTCGATTTCTATTCGTCCCATGAAGCCTTATTACCTGTTCTCTTTTTCTTCTATGGATGATTATCGCTATTTCAGGAAGAGGCAGACGGTCAATCTTGACGGAAGTTTATTGGTTCTCCGCCCCTGTTCTGCCACAACCTTCCCTGACAATATGTTATTTCATATCGTCCCTATCTGGGTGCGGGTTTTGCATTTGCCATTTCATCTTATGCATTCCTCTGTCGCAGCTTATCTTCTGTCTCATGTTGGTGACATATGTGAGGAGGAACTTGTTCCGTCCTTGACTCCATCTCGCTGTTTTGTTCGGGTTAAGGTTTGGGTGGATTTATCCAAACCTTTAATCCCTGGTTGTTATCTTGCCATTAGCGATCGCGAGCATCAATGGATCGGGTTTTCTTATGAGGGTGTCTTCAGATTTTGCAAAACCTGCGGTGAAGTGGGTCACCGTGTTTCCTTTTGTCCATCGGGTAAAATTGTTGGCGCCCGTCATATTCGTGCCCGAATGGATGAACTAAGTGCTCGAGGGCTTTTGGTCCTTCATGGCCCCCCTGGTTCCCGTTTTTATACTCCGGAAATAATGGGGTTACCTTCCCGTGTCAAGTATTTGACTTCCAGAATTAATATTGCTGCTCCTGATGACTCTGCTCACGTTGATTCTGGTGGGGCATCTCCGGTTTTCTCGTTCTCCTCTTCTCCATCTGAAAATGGAGATGATGATGAAGCTCCTTTTTCCGCTCCTGCACCTGGGTTTGCAGTTCATGAAGATGAGTCCAGAGAGGTTCTGCTCGAGACACATCCTGTTATTCGTTCACTGCCTGGTTATACAGGTGCCTCTAGTTCGGCTGTTCCGACTTCACCAGGTTTTAGAATGACTGCTCCAGAGGAGGATTTTGATACCACTATGGCGCTTGGTATTGCTGAACCACCTACTCCCCCGCGACATGTTGATGTTGGTATCCTTTTTCGTGAGCCTAGGGCTGTTGGGACTAGTGATAGCCCTAATGCTAGTCCCGCTCCTATGGACTCATCTGGTAGGAAATTAAAGTTTGTTTTTAAGAGGAAGGTAAATCGCAATCTTCAGTTCTTAAGTCGACCTGTTTTTAAGAAATCAAATAGGTCTCGTTTTCTTGATTTGAGTTGGGAATGTTCTTTTTTGTCTGCTGTTTGTCCAAGCACACTCCCCCCTGAGTGTATCTGTGGTTTTCTAGGTTTGCCTGGTTTCAGTTATACGAAGCCCAAACCACCTAATTTAGGCAATCTGGTTTGGAATTCTGGCCCAAATAAACGGAAACATTGTTATATGGATCCGGGCCTGGAGTTGATTTCTCATAAACGAGCTAAGTTTGCTTCTGGTTCAGAATGGGTTTCTGCTATGGCTTTTCTAACTCGGTTTTCGTGTTCTGTTATCAGCGTTGAAGATGTGAAGACTATCAGAGGTCAGGTGGTGGACCTTAAATCACCACCCGTGACCCAATGACTATCTTTTGCTGGAATTGTAGGGGATTTGGAGAAACGGATGATCCTACAATTCCGTATTTACATAGGAGTGTCCTTAAATATCATCCGTTAATTTTGTTTTTGCAAGAAACACATACTACCGTAGAAGTTGCTTACTCGAGGACCACTCATCTTGGATTTCCTAATCATTTTGGTGTTAATTCGAATGGACGTAGTGGTGGTCTTCTTTTGTACTGGAATAGCTCGGTTGATGTTAGAATCCTTTGTAGTAACCCACATTTTATCTTTTGTAAATTGGGTTTAAGGTTACCTCAGGGTGTATATAATGACATGTACATTATGTTTATCTATGGAGAATCTTTAGTTCAGTATCGTTCGATGTTATGGGATACGATTTCTGATGTTATTTTGGGTTGCACCCCTTTTCCTGTAATTGGGGATTTCAATCAGGTTGAGTTACACTCGGACAAGTTTGGTGGCTCTACCACTATTCGGGGTCAAGTTGAATTTACGACATGGAAACTTCAGAACAGTTTGGTTGATGTTCCTTTCTTTGGACCTCGGTTCACTTGGATGAATGGACAGCATGGTGAGAACTGTATCATGGAAAGGCTTGATCGTGCTTATGCATCGCAGGATTGGTTTGACATTTTTCCAAATACATCCCTTTTAAACTTACCAATTCTAACTTCTGATCATTCACCAATTATTTTACATTTTTCTCAACAACAACATAACGTCAAACGACCTTATCGAATTGATAATTGGTGCCTATACTTACCTGAGGTTGTTTCCCTTGTGCTTTTCGCCTTTCAAACCCCTGCCTTAGGCTCTTTACCTTATGTTCTTTCCCGAAAGTTAGCCTCTGTGAGATTTGCTATTATGCAATGGGTTATTCGGCATCGTATTAGCTATGGCATAAATTGGTCAGACATTGAGAAGGATCTTGACATGTCTGCTACGGATATTTCTGATTTTGATTCGGCTGAAAGTTATCAGATGCTGCGCTCTAGCCGTCTCCAACTTATTTCAAAACAACATGCGTACTGGCTTCAGCGGGTAAAGCTTCGTAATGAGGTTTTGGATGGCTTACCAACTCGTTTCCTTTTTAATCGAGTAAGACAACGCTCTGTTAAACAATGTCTGTTTTCTATCCTTACTTCTGATGGTATATGGCTTCAGGACCCACACCAAGTTCAGAGTGAGATTCTTTCTTATTTTAAGAAATTACTATGTACCTCCAGTTATCTTTCTACAACCGCGTCTTTTGCATCGATGGACTCTTTCCTGTCTTCTTTGGATTTGCCTTCACTTTCCTCTGCAGATTGCTCTGTTTTATCGGCACCTTTTTCTGAAGCTGATGTTCTTCGAGCGCTACGCAACATGGATGGCTCAAAGTCACCTGGCCCAGATGGCATCACACCCCGTTTCTATCAGTTATTTTGGCTAGGGCTGAGCAAAACCGTATACCCGATACGGTTTTGAAAACCGTATCGGGTATACGGTTTTTAAATTCACAATTTTGTCGATACGGATTCGACCCGGTTTAACCGTATACCCGGTTTTCGTATACCCGGTTTTTCCGTATATCCGGTTTCCGTATACCCGGATACGGTTTTCAGTTGTTTATTGTTCAATTTATTGCATATACGATAAAACCGATACACCCTAACTTAAATTTAATAATAGGTTACATATTAAAATAATCTAAATTTCAATATTCATTATACAAATGCATTAGGGAAAAAGAAAGTGGACAAGTTAAAGTGATTTTGGTTAAATTATTTAGTTTTTGTAAGATATTTTTGGTTTTTTTATTTCTTTTCAAAAACCGTATCAGAAACCGTATACCCGGTTTTGTTTTTGCCCGACCCGGATACGGTACAGTTTTTTGAAAACCGTATCATATATACGGAAATCCGTATCGTATATACGGAAATTCGTTTAATTGAAACCGTATACCGTATCGTATCCGTATATTAAAACCGTTTCGTATATTTTTGCTCACCCCTAATTTTGGCCACAGATTGGTCATCTTGTATCGGCTGCTGTCCTGCAATTTCTGAATTCGGGTGTTATGCTTAAGGAATGGAATAATACGCATATTGTTCTCATTCCGAAGACTGATCATCCTGAATTAGTTACTCATTACCGTCCTATTAGTCTGTGCAATGTTATTTACCGTATTGCTTCTAAATGCATTGCTAACAGACTTATTCTGGTGATCCCTTCACTTATTTCGGATTCGCAACAAGCATTTGTCCCGGGACGTCTAATGTCTGATGGTTGTCTAGTTGCTCATGAAGTGCTTCACTACATCAACAAAACAAAAAGAGGAACTAATTGTTATGCGGCCCTCAAATTGGATATGAGCAAGGCTTTTGACCGCGTCTCTTGGCATTTCCTCATGTCTGTTATGAGACATATGGGTTTCCCTATACACTGGCGCAATCTCATATGGGAATGCATTTCAACGGTTTCATACAGGATTCTTATAAATGGCACGCCTTCTCAGGCTCTACAGCCTACTTCTGGTCTGCGTCAAGGAGATCCTATATCCCCTTATTTGTTTATTCTCTGTATGGAAGTGTTATCACGACAGCTTGCCAAGGCCGAACGGATGAAATCTTTTACTGGAATCAAGATCTCAAGATATGCGCCTCCTTTATCACATCTATTTTACGCGGATGATGCTCTACTTTGTTGTAAAGCTACAAATAATTCCTTCGAAGCACTGCGAGATTTACTCAAGGAGTTTGAAGTTGGGTCTGGGCAAATGATTAATTTGGACAAGTCATACATTAAATTCAGTCCGAACACGCCGGTGGATTTCCGTGATCATTTGACGACTATTTTGAAGATGCCCACGGTTACTCATTTTGGTGATTATCTGGGTGTTCCAATTGATATACCGCGGAAAAAGTCGGAACCATTTCTTCCTTTAATTGACAAGATCACTACACGCATTACTTCTTGGACAGCACTTCATCTAAGCCAGTCGAGTAAGCTTATTCTTATCTTGTCTATTTTGTTAGCTTCTCTTAATCATATTTTATCTTGTGTTCCTTTGCCACATGGGGTCTGCCGTAAAATTGATGCTCTTATTACCGCCTTCTGGTGGCGTAATGATTGGAACAAGAACACTATACACTGGCTTCGGCGTGAGATTTTGCAGTCTCCAAAGGAATATGGTGGTCTCGGTATTAAGAATACATTCTTGTTGAGTCAATCCTTGCTCCTCAAGAACTTCTGGCGTATTACTACTCATCCGAATACCTTGCTTGCAAAGTTTTGGACTGCTAAATACAAGAAGGATCTACCTATTCCGACATCCAGGTCTTCTGTCTCTAATGTCTCTTATGCATGGACTGGTGTGTGTCGTTCAGTGGATTCAGTGAAAGATGCTATTTGCTGGAAACTAGGAAGTGGTAAATTAGTTGATATTTGGTCTAGTCGGTGGGTGCATGGTGAGTTACCATCTTTTAGTCCGTCTTTTTCGGCGCCATTACCACCTTTATCATCTTTTATTTTGGACTCGGGGGACTGGAATCCGTCTATGCTCTTCCGTTATTTTTCTCCTAAAGCAACCAAGGACATCATTGCTATGGAACCTCCAGCCCCTGATATTGATGACTTTATTTATTGGAAATTTACTGAGGATGGTCGTTACACTGCAAAGTCAGGCTACTTCTTTCTTTGGTCACAAACTTTGTCTGCTACCGCTGCTCGCTCTAGGATTCATCAATTTCCTTGGCAAATTGTATGGACAAAAAAGATGCCACGCAAGTTGTCAATCCTTATTTGGCGTATGGCACACAATATTTTACCAACGAATGCTAATTTGCTATCACGTGGCCTGAATGTCGCGCAGGACTGTCATCTTTGCCACTCCTCTCCCGAAACCATGAACCACTTGTTTAGATCATGTACGATAGTACAAAGATTTATGGAAATCTTCTTGGCTGGGTATTAATCCCATGGCGAACCCTACTACTCCCTTTCTCTCTTGGATGGCGGATTTCTTATCTTATCTTAACCGTCAATCTTTTGGCACGGATACGGATTCCAATTTGATTTACTTTGGTTGTGTCCTTCGTGCTATTTGGACCTTTCGAAATTGGGTTGTTTTTAGAGATTGTCCATTGAGCCTGCGGTATTCATCGCCTTATTACGATCCGTGCGTTCTAATTCTCAGCTTCATCTGAGTAGGTCATCATTTCAAACACATGTTGTGCGCCTTCCTTTTATTAAAAATGCAGGCTTTACTTCAGTACAACAAGAGCAGGGTGTTTGCATTTTGATATCTACACACCGACTACGATCCTCACAATGTTTCACTGGTGCTCTATTTGATTCGGCCTTGGAATGTTCAATTTCTAAGACTGTACGGGCAGGATCTTTGTTTGTTGCTACCGCAAGATTGCTTGTTCTAGCTATGGCCTATGCTGAACAGAAGAACTATACCCATGTTACTTTCTGGGTTACAAGTAGAAAATTATCCACCGTTCTGGCAAACTCGTTGCCGTACCACCATCTTGTCGGCACTCTTTGTCTTTAAGATCCGTACTTTGTTTGTACTTCATCCTTTCTGGTCTGTAAGCCTGGCTACAGGCTAAACTCGTTGTAATTTGCTAGTCTTTTAAATATAAATGGTTTATTGTTGTCAAAAAAAAAAAAAATCATTATGCATCGTTATGCAGCTAAAACTGCTCCTGATGTCATCCTAATTTGTGACGGGTGAGATGCCCTTGTTGGTGTCTTTGGTTACTGAGGCAACACTGTTAGTGGAAAAGTACAGTTAAATGTAAAGAGGGTCCCGTTGTTGTTCAAGGCAACACTAAACAAGAGAGAAAACTTTAGGGACCTTTAAATTAGCTTGGTATGTGACTGGACCATTGCTGACATGGGGGATGGGTCCTAAAATGGGAACTCAAACAATAATTAGTAGCAGTAATTCAACATGAGTAAGGTGCGTTCAAAGTAAAAGCACAAAAGGAAAATAAAATGAAGATGGCATACTGAATACATGGTTGTCGCCGTAGTCGTCTTTGCCATAACCATCACAGCAACTCCTATATAAAATAACAAGAATTAGATCAAGAAATAGACATAGCTGGTCTGTTCAAGTCGTCAAGCCTACTGTATCGAACAACCCGAGATGAAAAATTCCCTCCCAAGAGAAGAATTACAAACTGCTTATCTGTGCGTGTTTGTGGAGTTAAACACGAAAATAATAAAAATCGACAAGATTAGGGGGTTGAATAAACGACGAAAAAGAATTTCATAACCAGCATTAGACGCAACTAATTTACCATGTGTAACAATGAAATGAATAAAAAACAAAATCATTAATTAGCATGGGATCAAAATATAAGCGCATGCAATGCAAGTAAGCCATCAAACAATCATTAATTAGCATGTGATCAAAATATATAATTACCGGTGGGGCTAAACTTGAAACCAATTTTTTTAAGGCTTCTCCCTTTAATTTCCCAGTTATTCGATTGACTGATGACTCTGAGATCAATATCTCCAAAGACTCCAATACAAGCCAGCATTGTTGCATCAACACCACTGCAATCAAGCACTATACTTCAGAAGTGTACATCTCAACTTGCAAAAACAAATTGAAGGTCATTACACATCGCCACCGATCGATGAATGAAACATTGGGGATGTGTCGAATGTTGGGCGTCTTCCCCGTAAGATTTGCTATAAAAGTACCTCATCACATATGAAGATGATGAACTACCGTGTCACGTAATGGATTATATACATAGAGAAGAAAGAGATAAAATAAATCTCAACCACCTGGAATTCTCAGTTATTTTAGTATATAATCTTAATTAATTATGCTCACAACGGTCATAGATATCAACTTCTATAATTAAATGAGATTTCCTAGACATGATCCAACGTGTCTTAGTTAATCTAACGATAATTCTCAAGGCTTGATAAAGCTTAGAATCGTAATTAATTTAGCTAACGGGGTTTACGAATGTGCTAATTGAGAGGAGGCCAAGGTTTGCCTCAAATCCCACCATTTTCAGACCTACAATTGTATCTAAAAATGAACAAAACTAATGAAATTACCAATGAAATGAGGTCCTCCTGAAACAAACCTTGAATAAATGGAAGTCAAGACCGCCTAGAAAAAGGATATGCCACCTTCAAGGAAATCCTTCATCAGAAATCATAACCCAAAGACGAAAAGATTAAAATACAGTATAAATAATAATATTAGTTAGGAGCACAACTAATAAAAAAACAATGAGATCTTCAGAAAATATCAATAATAACAACCACAGTAACAAAAACTTGAAACGGGTATAACTAACAACAAAACCAAGATCTTCAATAGTGGTAATAATAACAACAATAACAGCCAAAAATGGAAACAACAACTTAAAATGGGCCGCATAACCGTTCACATTCGAGGAGATTCAGACTTGCTAGGTTTCCCACGGGTTTATAAGAGTGAGATGGGAATGGTTGGGTGAGAACGCTAAAAAGTGAGGAGGGAGACGGAAATGAATGGATGAAAGTTGTGAGAGTGTGGAGGCAATGATGCAAAGGGTAGGATCAATGGCTGAGAAAGGAGATCAATGGACAATTCATAAGAGCTAAGTACTCGCATACCTCTTTTTTTAAAGGGTATAGATAAATCCCATAATACAATATGAATAAATCGTTTTAAAAACGCAAGAAAACACTGTGAATAGAGCATTTTAAAAAAAAAAACCCACAATACAAACTGAACAAATCGTTTTAAAAACTCCGGGATACAATCTGAAAAGATTGTTCTAAAACCCGCATAATATAAGAGCTCAAAAAGGCAAAGAGATCAAATATCATGTAATGGGAATGATCTGGAAAACAAACCACAACTATGTATTAAACAAGCAAATCACATCAGCAACTTACACCATAACACAATTAAATAAAATAATCAACAAGGTCAAGCAGCATATTCGGAATCCTCCGGTGAAACCTAAATAAACGCCACACTATATAAGGAAAGAGTGAAAACTTTGGTAGGAGATATTCTTAATCATAGCCACGTTAAAAAACCAAGAATACAATAATATGAGCAGCACATACAAAGAGCAAATTTATGCAGAAGTTGGAATGCAAGGCTTGTAATTGAACGCCCAAAAAATATGAACTCCAGACGATGAAGACTTGATGGAAAAAAATAATGAATCAAAGAAACTAAACCTAATATTGATTGTTTGATTAACAAGATATATTGGTGGAAGTAATGGTCCAAAATCGACACATAATTAGAAACTCCAAAAGCCTAAACGAAAACGATGAATGGAATGCAAAATCGCTTATAAGAAGAGTAAATACCTTTGAAGAGATTCAATCATCTCAGCCCCCGCAAACACTCCAACCACTACAATGTCGTCAATAACTCAGATTATATAACATGTTGCAGGCGGTCTGCCAAAACCAAGAGAATAAAATATTAGTAATAGTAAAATCCAAAAAGGGAGAGAAATAGTTGTATAACCAAAGCCGTGAAATACAATAATCAACAATAAACCTATGGCACTCTAACCAAGCCGGTGAACCCACCATCGACGGCCGAACCAAAAGCGCCTCACGCTGGAAAACACAGTTAAAGAAGCAAACCAATTAAACAACAACCTACACGAGAAAACAACTGATCTCGCCACGCCCATAATTTCAGAACCCTTGACACGGCAAGGATCAGGTCTATCCAATTCTGAAAAGAGCAAACTATAACGACGTATATGGGTTCACAAAACACTTAAAGGAGTACAAACAAACTCACCAGTAAGACAGCTACTAAAGCATCATATCTCAACAAAGGGCCAACAAATAGATCAGTTTAATGCCCCAGCAAAATATCGGCAATAAATACTAAACATTCTCCACGTCACTGTCTAAAAAGATAACCAACAATACAAAGTACAAGAAGCGTTAAAAAAAATAAAACAATATCCACAAGTCCACACCACACCACCATTGATTCTTATTCCCTTCACCTCCAACCAAAAGAAAATTAGAGAACAACAGAATGATCCTTAAAGCTTAAACTCACAGTTCAAAAATAATAACAAGCAAAAGATACACAACACCCAGAAAACCCATAAAATTAATCACACAAGATACCAAATTTATTGCATAAAACTGAATCCTAAGGCACAATAAACAATCGCAAAGACAACAAAGATAACAGCCTTTTAAGGTGCAGAAACTATAAAGATTACCAAGTTGTTTAGAGTGAAGGATTAAAGTAATAATATCAAAGTATAAAGTAATAATACCAAACTATAAAGTAGGATAGCAACTGCAATGTTCAGTAGATGTAATATCAAAGTAATAAACACGAAAGCAAGGAAAACATATGGAAACAAATTAAAACAGGAAACCATCAGCATAAAGACACCACAAGTAAATCAGTTCAGTTTGAAGATACTACAAGTACCTAAAAGCACATAAACAGATTCAGACAATTTACCGAGAAGCAGGCCAAAATTTATGGCTGCGCTATAAGCTACAAAGGTCAGCGCCATAAAGCTAAACTCTAGGAGGCAATATCAAATCAATAAACCATCAATGACAACAACACTACAACACTTGATCTCCAAATCAAGACCTAATTACAATATCCTAAACCCTAAACAGAAACAATTCACTCGAAAAAATAGGGATCTAAACAAACTACGAAAACGAAGTTCGCAGAGCATCAACATCGTAACCCCGTAACAATAATAATAATGAGATAAAATTGAAATAAACAAAAAAAAATGGGATTAAGAGTAAATACCTTGGAGAGTATGTGAGATGTTGGGTTTTGCTTAGGGGGTTGTGTTAAGGAGTGAGGAGCAGAAATTGGATGAGAAGTCGAGTGGTGGAGTAGAGCGTTACAAAGGATGGGAAAAGATGTGGTTGTGAGTGAAAGAGAAATGGAAGGCTGGGATTACAAGGCTGAAATCAACGGCAGAGGAGTATCATGAGCAGGTAACCAACCATCAACCTGAAAACATCACAAGGAAGTTGAAGCTCAGGCTTAAGATACTACAAGCAGACAAGCATACGTAAACAATTAAGACAATCAGCGAGAGAATAAGGAAAAACTTTCATGGCTGGGCTGAACACTGCAATATCCAGAACCATAATTTCAACCTAGGAGGTACCTCAACACTCCATGAGCCAGCAGCTAACCAGCAACCGGTAGCCCAGGAAAAAGGGGAAACAGAAAACGCTAGATCACAAACCCAATCAATAATCACCTGTCACCATACTAACCGGAATAGATTATGCCAAAAAAAAATCAGGATATGTGTTTTGGCGTAGCCGATGAAATTTTCAACCTTAAAGCGGTGATGAGATCAGATCATCGCTCCCCCTCCTGTTGCGCCGAAACTGCATTTTGTAGGACAACTAATTTTAAACCATGAGTATTCAAATCAAAAACATATGTTAACATATTAAGACAACAGCCAGCACCCCAAGGGTACCACAGGGAAGTAAATGTTCTGCTCCAAGATACTACAAGTAAAAAAAACATACGTAAACAAATAAGCACAATCAACGAGAACAAGGAAAAACCTCTATGGCTGCGCTGGCACAGCCTACTAATCTGAATGAAACTAAAAGGTTGTCAAATAAGCGGTCAAGAGCTGTCGGGTGACCGGTGAGTGTCAGCGCTTGAAGAAAAACGGTGCTTCCCAAGACTGCAACACCTAAATTCCGCCTCCGGGCCCTCGCCAACAGCACCTCCATGTCGAGTGAACACGTACACATGATAGTGCCGCAGGAAAAGAAAAAAGACGACCATGGAAATAACATTTCGACTAAGTTTGATTTATGTGTCCGTTTAGCAGGTTTTAAATCACTTTTACTCACCTGCTGATTTCAATTGCTTAATTAGGGATCTGATATGTGTTTAGTTTGCGTGATTAGGGTTTTGATTAAGCATAAGAACGGGTTTCAGTGGCCTAATTCTTCATGGCTATAGTACATCAAGTTCTTTCGTTTAAAAGAGTACGGATGTAAGGATACCATTCACAAACCCAAAAAAAATCACAAAAAACATATCATCAAGGCGTGAAAATCAAATGCACCAGCGGCGATGACTATCAAAAGAAATAATGCTTACGATACAAGCAGGTCAAATATAATCTGAGCGTATCCTAACTTATGTGAGACAAATGTAAAGGAGGAGTTAAATCCGTAGGGAGCAATTAAAGCTCAATCAACTTGTAAGTATGTGGACTAAAGATAGTTATACCAATACCAATTGTAAGATCCCAGAGGTCTGTTGTTGTCTAAAATCAATAACTACATCCATGTCACAATTTAACCTCAAACCACTGCCATGCAATGAATAAATTGGAAAAATCAGAAGAAACCCAGATCATATAAACCCATCTATTCATCAACCAAGAACAGCAGGAAATTTGCCAGATCCTACACCACAATATTATAGTATGACCTCTACATACAACAAACCACCAAATTCAACTGAGATCTCATTTGAGTCTATCTCACTATGAAATAATCCACGATCAAAATAATAGCGGTCCAAAAAAACAATTGAATACTTTGTAGTATTTAGCAGCAGTCATTTAACATGAGTAAAATGGGTGCATAACTAATAAAACTACAAAGGTAAAAAAAAATAAGATGGCATACAGAATAATGAATACATGGTTATCGCCGCCTCCATCATCGCCATGGCCATTACAAGTAGAATCCCCATCATCTCATCTGCGGCTACTCCAGCTGTTCCCACCTGTCAATTAATCCGAGAGCATTAAGGAACACTCTTTTGCGAGTTGGGACTATAGTACAACGACATAATAAACTCACCACCTAATTTTATCTATAGTCCCAAACTATAAAGATACCAAACTGAATAAACAAGAATGGAAATCAAAATCGCTTTTAACAAAAAGGAGAAAATGCCTGCGAGAGATTTTTTCATTAGAGTTGCTAGCTTTCTTGAGGAAGCTGGAGAGGTCAAAAACAAGGCGTTTGAGCTTATGCTTCCTCTTCTCAAGATCAGCTGGTAGTTTGATTATGCAGGGTTAGTAAAATGGTCTTTAGGTGCATAATAAAAAAAATGCTTCTAGGTACTGAAATGTAATATGGCAATGATTCCATTAACTCCTAAGGAAACAATCTCATGAAAGTATGAAACGATTGGTGCAAAGGTGTGAGTGGGAGTGTGAGAGTGACGGAGGGAAATGATGCTACGGTGGAAACCAGGGGCCTCGAAATACTGTTGGCCTATGTCCGAAAATTAAAAGGATGTTGTTGCAAGAAAAGAAGAAAGGCGTCAATTGAAATATCAATCCAAGTATAAAGGCACCGGAACAAACCAGTCTAAATTAGGCTAATAAAATCAGCACCTATTTTTCAGGCGTTGCCATTGCGACTGCGATTGTGAACCTCAAAGTGGCGCCAAGTTCAAATCATGGGCAACCCTATAGCTGCACCAAAATAGCAATGCTCGGCACTTCTAAATTCAAACCGAGAGAACCATATTAAAATAATATTCATCACGAAGAAGGGAAAACTCACGTAAAAAAACAAGACAATTAACCAGCAACCTGAAAGGCTGAAAACATCACAGGTCGAAGCTCAGGCTTAAGATACTACAATTAGACCAGCATATGTAAACAAATTAAGAAAATCAGCGAGAAAAAGGAAAGACCTTCATGGCCAGGCTGAAAGCTGCAATGTCTAGAACCATAAAGTTCAAACATAAGAGGTGCCTCAACACTCCAGGAGTCAGCCATAATACAGACCAGCAACCTGTAAGGGAAGTCAAAATTGTCAAAAAATAAGCGAAGAGGACCCAGCAGATAGTCGTCGACCGGTAGACAACGGTGGAGTATGCAGCGCATAGTTCCCACCCCAAACTCCACTCACCAAGGACACCCATACCCCGTGACTGCATATACACATAATACCGGAGCTGGTGAAGAAGAAAGTAGGCTATAGAGATCACAAACCCAATCAATACTCACCATACTAACCGGAACCAAACTACATAAACCAGTAGGAAATAGCCAAACAAGTCATACTAAAAGCTCGTAAAAGAAATGGATTGTAAAGGGACGCAAGAATGAACAACCTGTAGCTGTTGATAGTGGAGAAAGTAGCAGAGCACCGAAGTAGAGGAAATTGAGATTGAATCTATGGCAGTATATGAGTCTGAGTTTGTAAACAAGTAGTCATTAGCAGCCAAGTTGCGGGATCCTGGAAAATACGAAGCATCAAAGAGATGGGACATCATATTCGCAAAAGAAAAGTAGATAACCTCATGAAGCAACGAAATCAAAAGTCATTAAAAAAATAGACAAAAAACACATCTTCGCCAACATATATGAGGAACTCATATAACGCAACAAAAGCCAAACCCATTAAATAAAATGGCAAGGCCGACATCCCAACCATCATATTTTCTGATTCCTGGTAATTGAATCGACAAATTGATGATTAAATCGGTCAACAGAAGAATTGACGAGGCACCCAACTAAGAATGGAGTACAGATGAGAAAGTGAAAGAGCACCTACCATATTGTGAGAGAAAAGCAGGAAACGAATTTGCCCACGAGTGAGTAGCGACCATCAACAATTACTGTACCCTAAGCTCATAAAAATATCACCATTAACCATAGAAGGGAGCAAAATTAGCAAACTAATCACAACTTATATCAAAACCAACAAGGCATAACCAAATAACATTAATATAACTACTATGGTAAATAAAAAGCATCCGATAATAAAATGAATAACAGCAAGAAAATAATACTCATGTAGTCAGAGACTCAGAGATGACGACACATCTTGAAAATTAGAGGGCCCTCTTCCATGAGACAGCATATCCATCGAAGAGTAGTACAAAACCTGATAAAGCAACAAAAATAAAACTCAGTAAATAAAAAGAAATAGTCAAAACACACATCTCCACCAACATATACGAGGAATTGATAACTGAACTGGCCAATTTGTGATTGAATAGAGCAACACAAAATCGTTAGGAGGCTAAAGGGGGTAACTAAGTAACAAGATTACAAATGAGAGAACATCTAAGGAAAATCACCTTAAAAAATGCCAATCCCAAAACGAGAATCTGCAAATATCAGCAACAATAACCACAACACTAATTATAACCGCAGTTAACAACAAAACAAAGAGATCAGAAATATCAAAATCACAAAATCCACATTAACAAAAGCAATACATGGCCGCTAAATCGCTAACCTTTTAGGAGAACTAAACACATCTCCAGCTCCAAGCTCCTGGCCACAACTCTAGCCCCACAAAATAACCATTTCAGAAATCGGCGCAATAATAAATAGACAAATGAACAAAGAGTGAACAGATGAACACATGAACAAGCTTGTTCGTTTCTGAACCAGCGCAATAAATACAGATAACCATTATTTTCCAAAACTCTAACCCCACAAAGAGAGGATTTTCAATTTTTCGATTTCAGTTAGAGCTGCTAGGGTTTGCGAAGGGAGTTCTATTGAGGATTGAGATTAAACTGAACAAAAACAACAATGAAAACAATCAACCGATAGTATTAAAGAAGAGAAAATCAACAAACCCTAATTTTTAAAGATCGCCTAATTAAACTACAACAATACAATTAACAATAAATCGGATCAAATAGAATTAAACTGAACAAAAACAACAATGAAAACAATCAACAGCGAAAAACATCATAGAGGGATGATAATTACCTATATGGATGCGCAGCAACTGTGATGAAGAAAGAAGTCGGCATCGTCCATCATCATCGCAGTGTGATATTTGAGAGGAACTGAGTGTGTGAGAGTGAGTAGTGAGAACTGAGAAGTGTGGGTGAGACAGGAATTAGTGGAGTAGAGAGTCAAAGAGAATGGGAAAGATGTGGTTGTGAGTGAATGAAAGATGGAGGACGGAGATCTAAAGGGGAGATCTAACGGTGGAGGGTGAACTTGGGTGGTACTATTCATCGCTACAGTACACTCAAGTTCATTCTTTTTAAGGGTTAAGGATTTGGTCAAAATGCATTTTCAACTCTTAACAAAGATCATCAAATGCATATTTAATTGTAAATACACGAAATTTATTACTTTGCATCTAATAATAAGTGAATTATTTCTTTCAATATAAACAATTAAAAGATGACAAATGGTTTAAGTTTTTTTTTTCACGGAAATGTAAAACATTGTGAGACAGTCACTTTAATCATTTCTACCTATCAAAATATTTGAATAAACATAATGAAAATTATACTCAATTGAAATCATTTTTCGCAATGAACGTAATTATTTACATTTGAGAATTTATATCAAAATAGTTTTTTAATAAATTTAGAATCAAATCACCGTAATTATTTAATGTAATTTTATAATAAAATTTATTAAACTATAATTATTATTTTGCTGAGATTTATACAGCATTTATTATGTTTGTATTTAATGTTCTGTTGTAATTAATACTTGTATTTATGGTTGGGTTGACACGTGGCGCATCCACAGCGCTTCAACCCAGTTTTATATATATACCAGGGAGAATCTCGTGCTTCGCATGGTCAGTGTATATTCTTTAGTTCAAACAATTAAATATAATTGTAGAGTGGATACTCGTATTTACGTATCATTTTTTGTAATTAATTAGTATATCACTCTATAGTTCACTTATAATTCTCGCCTTTTATAAAAACAATGTTTGAATATGTATGTTTTTCAACAATTATTAATCATCAAGGTATTTTCGGATTTGTCGAATCAAAAGACATTTGTTAAAAAAGATAAACTTATTTTGAATTTACTACTAATTGAATAATGTATTATCACGATAAGGATTGAAAACAATCCATAAGATACGTATTGGTTTTCTCGTTTAATAGTTTACTACAAATGTACAAAGTAGGAAGAAAATTTCTTGATTAATATACCTGAAACAGAGATATATAAATTATTGAATATGGCGGTGATAGTAACATTGTTGTTTTTTATGTTTCTTTCATTTCACTTTTAAATATGTCGCGTTGATTTCTTTCCAATATTAATTCGACCAACTTACTATAAATAGTTGTTTGATTATCATTTCATTTATCCCAATCCAATTATATATCTCCCATGTCGGCTTTTATAACAATTTTATTATTTAGATTTACGTACACAATTGTTTTTTTGTTTATAATTAAAATTTAATGGAAATTTTCAAATAATATATGTATATATTTATGATAATGTAATATTTTGTCTCGATCATTTGTTTACTTTTTATTCGTTATCTGAATTGTTTTAACTAAAAATAAACAAATTATTGACACAAAGGAGTAGTATATTTCAAAATCATTTACATTTCATAAAGATATACAAAGTCTTTACAAAAATATCAAACTCCTCACATTTAGTTAATTCTAACTAAACCGACTTAGGATATGAAGTTACCCATCCTCCTAAACCCCTTCGTAAAAAAAGCTCCTAACTCTTTAAGAATCAAAATGAAGTTATGGCCATCATCGTCCTGGATATAACTCTCATTCATTGTGCCTCCATATCTAATTATCTACTACTTGATGGACTCCTACTAAATAATTACTCCTGTTTCGGTTATTTCTTTGTCTATTCCATTTTAAGTTATCTCAGTTATTTGTTTGCCTTTTTATTTATGTAATTTTGATGGACCATTAAATCATCCACACTCAATTTGATCTACTTGTCATCTAATAATTGACACTTTTCCTTTTCTTGTTCTTTATGCCAAAATCAATGGCAAACAAATGACCGGGACAGACTCCGTATTACCCTATTAAGTAAGGTTTTTTTTCCTTATACCATTCCAATCAATAACAAACTTTATGTGTAAGTTGTTATTGCTAATCATGGAGGTAGATCAAGTTTCTTCTTTGATTTGGTATATAAAATTCTTCCCATGAATGCATATTACTCGACCTTTTTAGACTTTTATTATAAATATTTATCTCTATCTAAAGTGAAATAAACTTCACATGTTTCCATTTGGAGTGATAATATAAAAACAAATATTTTGAAAAACGAACAATTGCAAAATTATTTTCAAACTATGAATAACAAATTGTTTCAAGAAAACGGTGCATTGTTTTTATGTTATCATAGCATGCTAGAAGTTGTAGCAAAAATAGGAAAACATTTTTTTTGCAAGTTACATTTTAAATCAGATTTAGAAATAACAAATCCTATTACCGATGGCCTCAACATCACACGATATATTGATATCGATACTTAAAACTTTCACCTCACAGGTGTCCTCAATTCCTCATCAGCTTAAATTATTGGTTTGGGCATATCTTTCAAGTTCGGCAAGCAAGTCCGGACATGCATTTCAAGTTACTATATTATTATAGATGTAAATATAACAATTGAAAAAACTTACTTTTTGATTCTTACCTTTTTTCCATTTGTAAATTATCGATCTTATGATTATAGCTAGCAAGAAGAAATTGAAGTGTAGTACTCCGCAGTTTGTTAGTGTGTTGTGAGGGGAGGGGAGGGAAGAGTCCTACTACATTTGTACGTAGCCCTATGGTATTGATAGTACTCGTAGTAAGCACTATGATAGAGTAGTCTTTGAATACTCTGAATATGTTCAAGAATATGATACTTGTAATTTTACTTTGAATAGGTATCTTGGAAATACATATGCAACAAAATTTAATGTATATGCAAAATCTATACCGTGATACAATGTATATGCAAGATGCAGTATACATTTCTTTATTACCTTGGGAAGTTGAGTACTACATTTATATTAATGTAAATTGAAAAATAAAATATTAATCGTATTAAATGTTTCTGATTTTATTACTTTAATTAATTAATTTACTAATTAATACTTAATAATTAATCATGTATTAAATGCTTAATTTGCCACATGTCAATTCACAATTCTTATAACCCAGTTTTATATATATACTAGGAAGAATCCCGCGCTTCACGCGGTAAGTTTGTATAAGATATGTATCTTTAATTTAAAGCTAATAATTCCTTAATTATTAACATAACAATTTGTTTTCACATTAAATACCTAATTATATATATTTTCTTAAAAAAAACTTGTTCTTTGTGTAATGACATTGTTTTTATAACTTGTTGTATTCTATAATATTTTTGTTATTCCTTTTTTTACTTACAAATATATTTTAATTTTAAATTATTAAAACACGATGAAGTATAAAAGTGCATCTTTCCGTTGTTTTTTTTTAATATCAAAATAGGTGCATAAAAATAAACTTCATATTTCTGCCATTTGGTATGTCATGAGGTTATTGCGTAATATAAATACCCAACTTCCCAATTTAACTAACGATACATTTAATAAAATTATCAAAATTAATTGAATACAACATATCTTTATATTCTAAAAAAAGTTAATTGTTAAAGTGTTTAACTGCTTAAAATATTCATTATCAGTTATGTTAAACAAATGACGAAGACGAAAAGAATATTGATTATTAATACGTCAAAAATGTAATCACGAACTATAACTAACTTTTAAACACTTAAATTTACGCTCCCTCCTACCCATTATATCCTACCATATTTCCTTTTTTGGATTATTCGGATTTCTTCCCTATTTGCTTTCTGAAAGATTTGTGCGGTTCAAATTCATTTATATGTGGGTAGTATATTTTGTGTGGTCCAAATTTATTTCGTTATTTCGTATGCAAAAAGGAAAGGGAAAGAATATAGTGAATAGGAGTGAGTATATTTTGTTTTAAAAATCTTGTTGTCTTTCCATTTGTGAAACTATTAACTCACTCTTAGACATTTTTCCAATAGTGCGTAAAAATAGTCCATATTATATTTTCATATGAATAAGTATACTAGGGAATGTTGGCACACTGACATTATTTTTTCACTTAGACTCGTATATTTATCTTTAATTAGTGTAATGAATTTCTCTAATCATAGGAATGTTATGAATCGATCATTTGACATACGTGGTTCATTATATCTTGGTACGTTAGTTAGTCACTGATCCACGAATTGAATTGAGATAATTGAGATGCGAAGAATTTACTGAGCATTAAAAACCATAACTACGTACACACAAAAATAAATTTAAGCATATATTTAGGGATGAACGTGGGGTCGTTTGCAAGATTAATTTAGATGGGTCATATTCTATAATCCATAACTTGGCAACTCTCATAAAGGGTCATTTCGTACTCCGTATAATTTGTTAAAATTGATTTATTTTATCTACTAAATTACTACTTTTATATTTGAACAAAGTAGGTGCTTTAAATTTTTAATTGCACATATAAAGGGATAAAACCTAGTGCATTTCACCTTTTTCTCAATGAAAGAGGCAATCTCATTTTAATACACATTAGTTGGGACGATTTCTATTCTTTAATTTTGAAAATGTATCGATTTATTGTTTTTTAATTAGCTTTAATTTGAACATGAAGCCGCAGTATCTTATTAATGATTTTACACTTTCAATTTCATTATTTAAGCAAATTTTAATTTTCAATAGAAACTGTGAGATTTATAAACATAATTAAAGATAACATAAATTATCAGCAAATAAAACAATACAATACAAAATATATAGCTAATTCAGTCTATTTTATAACAATAAAAAACACTTGACAATTATAGAAATAACATTTATGTTAATTATCTAGATTATCCCAAGTATTTCTTCTGTCTTCACTATTGGGTCTTATAGATATTGTTATAAAATTGTTCAATCACACCCTGCCATTGAATAATACGAAATATAAGATTAAATATTACTCTATTGTAAAGGAAATGGAAGATAATTTAAAAATAAGGAAATTGCTTTTACCTTTGTAGTCTTTATGGACATACGGAGTATATTTTTGGTTTGGTTTTTGTCTTTACAGGGTAAAAGAAAAAAACAAAAACAGAGATGAATTTTTTTTTGTGAGAAACCAATTTTTCTTTTTACATAATACTTACTTTGATTTGTATACCTCAAGTTTTTATATACAAATTATGTTCAATGAATGACAATAAAATGTAAATGTGAATCAATGCAAAGAACTTATACTTCAATGTATTAATGCAGTCATGTAGGTACACTATTCGATCAAATTGTTTGACCTTATTCATTGCAAATACTTAATTATTTAATTCTATTTGATCAGTGCACATTTGAATTCTTAAAAGACATTTACCAAGATCAACACTCCCCATATTAAATCATAAATACGGAGTACATGAATTCTATGCATGTATTATGTTATTTCCATTCAAAATTTTGATTTGTTAAGATTTGTACAACATTTAATATGTTCGTATTTAATGATTTAACGTATTTAATGTTTGTAATTAAGGTTGAAACGCCACGTGGCGCATCCACAACGTTTCAACCCAGTTTTATATATATATATAAGATATATATGTATATATATCTTATATATATATGTCCACCCTACTTAGATGAGTCCCTAAGTCCTATTTTACACCCTTGGATCATAAAAATCAATGGCTATGATTAAAAAAAAAAAGCCAAGATATAAAACACAAACAAACCCTAATTCACTCTCCCTTCCTCATTCATTCCCTCTGCCTCCCTCACTCTCATATCTCTCTCTAACTCCCTCACCCACACCATCGGACACCACCCCTCCCTCTAACCATCCAACCCCGGCACCACCACCAACTACAACATCCATGACAACCACCGCCCACCACCGACAACAACACACCACCCACCACCAACTACAACACACCGCCTCTTCTTCTCCACCATTCGCGCCACCAACATGAGAACAACACACCTCCTTTTCAGCCGACTCCTCCTTTTCAGATTTCACTCTTCTCACGCTGCCGCCACTAAGACGACCCACCACAGCTCTTCATTTTCTCACCCAGCCGCCACCACGACAACCCACCACCGCCCTTCCTCTTTTCAGATATGGGGTTATATTTGTTTTGTCGTTCTCCCTCTTGCAGCCCATGCTGCCCAACGTCGCCACCAACAAAAGCCGCGCACCACCACTCTTCGCGTTTTCCTATCTTCCTTCTCAGAAATCCCGCTTTTCCGCCTTTTTTTTTTTGTGAGATTTTTTCAGATCTGAAATTTTTTTGGATGGCAGTTGGTGGTGTTGTTATTGTTGGCGTGATTGTAGTGGTTGGTAAGGGCAGTGGTGGCGCGGAGGTGGATATGCCGCAACTCTCCTTTCTCTTTTTTTTTTTTCAAAACTGAGTGGTGGCTATGTGGCGGTGTTGCTATGGTGATTGTGGTGGGTGTTGGTGGTGGGTCAGGTGGAGGGTCGTGGTGGACGTTGGTGGTGGTTGGTGCTTATTGACTATATATATAATGACCCGCAAGCATTAAAATTTCAACTCGCGGGCATTAAAGTTTCCTCGCGGACCATTAAAGTTTTTATATTGAAAATAGACTTAAAAAATTAAAGTTTCACTCATCACCATTAAAGTTTCACTAGTCCGGCATTAAAGTTTCATTTCTAAATCAGTAAAATTAAATAAATATTAGTCACAATTACATTATTTCATAAATTCAAATTTTTATATTAGAAATGGCCTAAAAAAAATAAAGTTACATTAAGGTTACTAAAACATTAAAGTTACACTCAAAAATCAGTGAAATTAAATAAATATTAGTCACAATTACATTATTACTTAAATTCAAATTTTTATATTAGAAATGGCCTAAAAAAATTAAAGTTGCAATTTTTAGCATTAAAGTTTCAGTCGTAAAACATTAAAGTTTCATTCATAAATCAGTGAAATTAAATAAATATTTATCATAATTACATTATTACATAAATTCAAATTTTTATATTAAAAATGGCCAAAACAATTTAAAGTTTCAATTTTTATTATTAAAGTTTCACTTTTAAAACATTAAAGTTTCACTCAAAAATCAAAATTATATATTTAAAATTACATTTTATAACATAAATTTAAATTTTTACTTACCAAATGACCTTAAATATTAAAGTTACAATCGTAAAGAATTAAAGTTACACTCATAGATTAAAGTTACACTTGTAAAACACTAAAGTTTCATCTTAGAAGTTTCAAATCTCAACCATCAATCTTAAAAGATCTAATGGCTAAGATTAGGACTTAAGGACTCACCATTTTAGGTGGACTCATTTGAACTCCACTCTATATATATATATATATATATATATATATATATATATATATATATATATATATATATATATATATATATATATATATATATATATATATATATATATATATATATATATATATTTGTATATATATATATAGGATTTGTAGAATTTTAAAAACCCTAGGTTAGCTAGGAGAGAATAGTTACCTCCTAAGCGCATCCACATTGAAAAGTATGTACTCTTCCTCTTATTTCCTTTCTTTCCCACAATCTTTTTGACACCCCACATTCTCTTTCATCCAACTCGTTTTCCACTATCTACATCCTCTTCCTACTCTTCTTCTATTTTTTCCCCACATCAAAGAGGATCTCTCTACTTTCTTTTTTCTTTTTTAATTATTTTCTTAATAATAGTTGATTTGATTGTTTAATGAAAATTATATAAAATAAAATTCACATGCAATAATTTCATAAGGGAGTGGATACTTGGGCTTAAGTTGTACTTCCTCTAAAACTAAAAGACGTCTTTCTCTTCATTTTTCTCCTTTGAAGAGGATGTCAAATTTAATCCCATGTTGAAGAGGATATCCTCTTAGAAGAGAATGGGTGCTAAGAGCATCCGCAAAGGTGAGATGCCCCATATTTTATCTCTCTTCTCCTCATTCGTTCACCTCATTTTCCACTAATTTTTTCATCTACCCTCCCCATTTCATAACTACATCTTTGCAATAATGAGGTTCCCCAACAACATAAGTTTACGTACAAAATATGGGAACCTCCTCTAAAAGTAGAGGAACCCCAATATTTGGGGAGCTTAGTGCAACAATGAGGAGGCTCATTTGAAGAGAGAGAAAGCAAATGGGGAAGTAAAATCCCACCTTTGCGGATGCTCTAAGAGGATGCACCATCCTCTTCAATATGGGTACTCTAAGTCCCAACAGTTTTTTCCACAGAAAAATGACTAAGCTACTTTAAAGGGATCTCGGTTTTTGTACCCCATTTGGAATTCAGATTTTGGAGAGTCCAGTTTTTTAACAAGATAACGACATGTGTAGTAAGGGTAAAATGAAGGGTTGTGATTTTCTAAATATAAAGTTAGCCCCTCCCTCTCTTAAGGAAGATAAATTTCAAAGATGGTTTTTCCCTGCCACTAGTCACTACCCAATTCAACATATATAAAACGCAGAGGCAAAGAGACGAAACCCAGACTTATGCGAGATTTTCATGCTCTTCGACCAACTAAGCTAAATGGACCTTTCTGTTTATAGGTTGAGCTATTTTGTACATATCTATCTTATCACTGAATTTCCAGAAATTGGGACCCTTAAATTTGGGGACCATGTTCGAATGAACTAATTGAACCCTCTTATAGGAGGGCGTGATGAGTAATGCATCGAGCGGGAAGAACAAGCGGGAAAATGGTGTCACATTTTAATGAAATTACTACCAAAAAATGTAGTGAATGATGAAAAGATTTATACTCGTAATATATAAACATGCATAAATTTAATGAAGTGTTTGATAATGTGATTTTGCAAGCTTGAAGTTGGGAGATTTAATAAAGATTTTAGATGACAAATTTTAAAGAAAAACTAGTTCTTTTGCCCGTAAAATTCATGGAACATTAATGTTTGGCGACGTTGTAGAATTTTTGAAGGTAGAGGTCTCCACGATGGTACCTTCATTTTTTTTTTGTAATAAAGCAATTTGGTTTACTTTTTGTTTAAACAACACAATGACTTTAATATCACCTACATAAAGAAAAAAATAGAACTTAACAACATTATCCAAATCAATAATCAATGATTGTTGAAAACAAAAGGTCGAGAAAGCAAAATAAACCTTCATATGAAGTTGAAAATCATGTGAATTGTAGAAATGTTGTTTGGTTGGATGTAGGAACTTGAATTCATGTGGGAACTCCCACTTACCTAGGAGGGGCTAGGTAATTGACTTCCTACATTATGTAGGAATTAGAGTTCCATAGGAAGTTCTACTTCCCATGAATTGGGCAACCAAACAAACCTTCATTTACCTACTTCCCATGATTTTCCAATTCCTATGAATTTGAAAGGTAACCAAACAACCACTTAAAATTTTCAATCCCCCATAGTTCAATGATGGTTTATACGGTAAAATATTTCTTAACGAGAAAGACATATAGTATTAACTTAGAAGTCGAATGAATTTGTAAATTAAATAGGCATTCAAAGATTTCAAAGAAATAATAATTTCAACAAATGAAAGGACATAACTTTAAACTAATGCTTACTAAATAAAAGCATTTAAAGTACTTTCATATGATAATGAATCTATAACAATGGTTATTGGAAGTTGAAAGAGCTTGTATACTAAGCTGCTAGTTAGTGTAAGTTTTGATAAAAAAGTATTCTACAAGGGAGAGTTACAAGTCATTTTTGTAGATGTGTAGTGCGGTACTAATAGGGGTGTCAAATTATCATTCAAATAAAGACTCAACATGCATTTGTATTCAACATCTTTAAGATCGCAATACAACAAGTTAGGTTGATCAGTATATATTTTGAAGGGGAAATAAAGGCTTTTAAATTTCAATTTCATAATATAAGAGAATTAAGCCTGTTTATCTCGACTCGTATATCAAATTAATTGGTAGTAGTTATGGACTCCCGTTTTTCGATAGGTAATGAGTGAACTTGTTTTCAAACTTATGATATCAAAACATAGCATGCAAATCAATCCAATAAGTAATAATAATAAATACAAGTAGTTTATTTTTTCCTACCAAAAATCAAATATGACAATAATGTTATGCTCATTTATCCCATTTTACTATCATTTATTCATATTGTACTTATCCCCATAATAATTAACCCGATTCATATCAAGAAAAAGGAAAAACATAGATTTCCTCGTATCTTTAGTTATGTAGTATTTCATACTCAATCATCTCAATGTAGCGGGAAATAAATAAAAACATTGGTCATCTCTATAAAATTATTGATAGGAATGACCTCTCATTCTCTTTTAAATTAAATATTTTCCCCGGCCCAATGTAGATCAAAACAACAATTAAACTGAAGGGAATTTAGAAGAAGCTACGAGTAATGTTTTTCTTAATACGGAATATGAAAAATGACTTAAACGACTATACAAACAAGTAAATAGAAATAACAAATTCCAATCAAATTAATACCTTAAACTTGTATTTACTATTTAGCTCTGATCTGTCGACACCAATTTATCAAAACCAACAAGAAAGAACGTTAAATAGTGAAAAAAAATTAAGAAGTAACCAGGAAAATAAGGAAAACATTTAAACAACAGAGGATGATGAACAAAAAAAATGCATCATTTCTTTCCAGTCCTCAAATGTAATATCTAACAACCTGAAAAATATTAAAAAGTAGATTTTAGTTAAAAAAATTAAAAATCTACAAATAAGCTGAAAATGAAATTTTGGTTCTTATAAAAAATTAGTTGAGCAATTGATCGGTGGCGTATCGTGGATGCTCAAACTAGACTTTTAATAATATTTTATAGATGGTCATCTCTGTAAAATTATCGATAAGAATGACCTCTCATTCTCTTTTAAATTAAATATTTTCCCCAGCACAATGTAGATCAAAACAACAACTAAACAGAAGAGAATTTAGAAGCTACGAGTAATGTTTTGCTTAATACGGAATATGAAAAATGACTTAAACGACTATAAAACAAGTAAATAGAAATAACAAATTCCAATCAAATTAATACCTTAAACTTGTATTTATAGTGAAAAAAAATTAAGAAGAAGTAACCAGAAAAATAAGGAAAACATTCAAACAACAGAGGATGATGAACAAAAAAAATATATCCTTTCTTTCCAATCCTCAATTGTGATATCTAACAACCTGAAAAATATCAAAAAGTAGATTTTAGTTAAAAAAAATTAAAAATCTGCAAATAAGCTGAAAATGAAATTTTAGTTCTTATAAAAAATTAGTTGAGCAATTGATCGGTAACATTGATATCGGAGAGGTAAAAAGGCTTATTACTTCTAGAATAATTAATTATGAAATTAATTAATTAAGAATATTTAATGAGTTATTTAATCATATATCGACCATTTCAAAATTGAGAATTGATGGAGTATTTGAAAAACTTATATTATATTGTATTGACTTATAGTGGAAAAAAAATAAAGAAGAAGAGAGTAAATTAACCAAAAAAAAAAAAAGAGAGGAAAAATAAGGAAAACAATGAAACAACATAGGATGATGAACAAAAAACAAAATGCATCATTTCTTTCCAATCTTCAATTGTGATATTTAATAACATGAAATATATCAAAAAGTAAATTTTAGTTAAAATTAAAAAAAATCTACAAAAAAGTTGAAAATGAAATTTTAGTTCTCATATGAGATTAGTTAAGCAATTGAAAGGTAACATTGATATCGGAGAGGTAAAAAAGTATGTTACTTTAGAATAATTAAATATGAAATTAATTAAGAATATTTAATGAGTTATTTAATTATATGTCGACCGTTTCAAAATTGAGAATTGATGGGATATTTGAAAAACTTGTATTATATTGTATAAACTTATTACTGAGATTAGTTTGTTGTGCACTTTATGATTGTTTTTCCTATTGACACGTGGCGTATCGTGGATGCTCAAGCTAGACTTTTAATAATATTTTATAGATAAGTACAAGTAATAATGATGAGTGATGATGGTAAAATAAAGGTTGGTAATTTATAAAAATGAGATGGGTAATAACACAAATAGCAGCGTGTGGAACACAAATTCCCATTTAAGACGGAAATAATTCGTCTTAAGCTTAAGACGGGTCAAATACATACCGTATCACTCCACTTGTTTAGAAAATATTAAAAATTTTGTTTTATTACCGCCATATGGTAGTATTTGACACGTTTTAAGCTTAAAACGGATATTACCCGTCTTCAGCAAGACGAAATTAAAGAGGAAAAGATGAAATCTTTACCAACCATGTTAAACTAATTAAACTAACAAATAACAGTACGATGAAAATAAACTTAACTAAATTAACAAAGATTAAAACTTTAATTAATTTAAACACTAGATCTATAAAATTAAGAACTTGAAAGTACAAAACTTAAATAAAGATGAGAGAAAGGAAAATTCATACCAAAATAAAGACAAGATTAAGTTGATGAATAAAGGAAGATACTTGATTAAATAAAGTTAGAATTTTGAATAAAATTAAAGGGACTACAAATCTAAATAGTTCAATCTAAAAGATGGAAAATAGAGGAGTTTTATATTCTACTCTACTCTAAGAGTCTAAGATATGTTCATCAATGACATTTAGTACTAAAAGACAAAATAAAATCACAATAAAGTAATACTCCCTCCATTTATCTAATTTCATCCCATTTCCCTTTTTGGCAATTTATTTCTTTTCTTCCCATTTCTCTTCTTTCCTTATTTGCCATTACTTTTTCATTTTTTAATCCTTTTTCTTAATTGTTGTGCAAAAAGCAATGGTTTGAAATTAGATAAATGGAGGGAGTAATAAATAAATGTTTGTAAAGAACAAATCACAACCTTGTGTTACCCTGCAACACTAAAGCGTGACATTCTTGTAAGACTGTTACAAGAAAGATTCCAATAAAGAATAGACAAGTGGCAGAATTAAATAGTAAAAATAAGGAAATAATGAGAGTGTCACAAGAATGTTATGAATGGAGTAAAAAAAAAGTGACTATGAATGTTATGAGTTGAAGGAGTGATAAAAAGTCAATATATTAGTTCTTTATTCATAACACTCACATTATCAGTGTTATTGATGTACATAGTTTAATTTAAGCACCAGCAAACTTATTACTTTATGTAATAATAGCACTAAGATATGGAATGTGACTAGATATAAGGATCTCAACAATCCCGAGGTAGAAGAGTTAGCTAGAAACAATTCTAGTAAGGAAGAGATTTGGTGGGAAAAACCTACAAACGGTTTCCTAAAGCTAAATTTTGACGGATCGAGAATAGTGTGGGGTAATATCCATATAAAACCCTTAAATTTTAGGACTATAACGTATCATTAACATGTGATTATTGTCATAAAACAAAAATACAAGAGAAAACGATAAGAAAATAGAATCAACCTCGGGTCCTTGTGAATTCGGCCTAAGACAGAAATCAATATAGATTTCCTCCTAATCGTTGCACCCAAGACCGTCTGAGACTATGCCCCTTGTGCTAGAAATACTCTCTAATTGACTTGCAATATTGAGAGAGTTTTGTGTGAATTTTGCTAGATGTGAGATCTAGGTTTTTCAGAGAAGAATGCTCTCAAAAACCTAATTTTCTTTCAAATGAATGAGTTAGATCACAAAAGGAGAGAAGCTCCCCTTTTGTTGTTTCGGCCGTGGGTTTCAAATGGGAGAGAGTGGGCTTTCACTTTCTCCTTATTTTTTTTTAACTCATGGTCCGACTCGATTTTCGCTAAATGTATATGACGGGATTTTATTATAAATCGTCATCGGTTATCGGTTATTAAAATATCAACTAGTAACATGACTCAGTCGATATATTAATACATGTCCGACAAAGACAATATTGTATAATTAATTCAATATACATCAATTAAATATAATCGTTTATATTCAATTTACGAATTAACCGCTTAATTCGTCTTAGCCATTATTATTTAATCCGTATTAAATAATTATCCCAATTAAATTAGGCATCAATATGACTGTATTTTCATACCGTCACATCTCTCAAACGTATCCTATAGGTGTGACTTTTAGGGACCAGTTGATCACCGCCATCAGTATGACAATAACGTCAAACTTATCTAGCAAGCCAACCGTTATTGATAAACGTGGACCAACTGATAATAATACAAAAGTATACCCTTTGATCCTTTTAGAGATTTAAATGTTATTGCACTAACTGTAGAGGACACCAGCCCCAACAAGCTCCCACTTGTCCGTACAAGTGTATGTGCAATAACGTTATCCGCACTAACTGGAGGACACGGCTCCAACAAACTCCCACTTGTCCGTACAAGTGTATGTGCGATAACCGATTCTCATATTCATTTAAAATTTCTCCCACTCAATGTAAAACAATTTGCAGATCCGGATCCGCAAAGGTCGTATTTTACAATCGATCTGTATCAAGAGTGGTTTCCCCGACTAGAGAGTAACTCAACTGATAAAACGAATCCGTATTCGAGCATGGCCATGCATTTCGATTCTGACTCCTCGAGTGGCCCTGAGAAATATCGAGTAACTGATAAAGGCTGAATATTTCCTTCAACTCGACTCCTTCCGACCTAAGCACAACATGAAATGACCCGAGAAAAAAATCTACTTGGCCCCCGTTACATTACGGATGACCGTGAGAAAGAAACCAAAGTCACCCAAAATCGCCTTAGTCTCAAGAGACAATGATAGTCTAAAGAATCGACTCTTAGGATCACCATGGAGGTCCTATCCACGACATGGCACCGAATGTTATAAAACATTTAGGACTCCACGTCGATGTCACAATTGTGTCCTACGAGATATCCGTATAAATCGCCTCTGTGATTGGTCAGTCAACCTTTTGACTTATGGCTCGTTGAACCCACCATCAACCAACGTCACAAAATAATTGCCTGAGTTATCAGCTCACGTGGGCAATTAAGGACCAAAAATATAATGTTTGTTCAGTTCACTTTGTGGTGTTCAAAATTGTCGTACAAATCCACATGAAAAACAGAATATATAAATATCAAAACGATGATGTCGTATAGAGTACAAAAGAGAATGAATCTAATCCATAAAAGAGTACTACAACTCAAGAACACGTTTAATTCCCATGGAATTAACATGCCCTTCATGCTTATCTTGTCGTAATGGTTTAGTGAGAGGATCTCGCTATGTTATCATCTCGTAGCAATCTTTTCTATCACTACCTCCTTTTGCTCCACGTAATCTCGGATTAGATGAGCTTTCCGTTGTACATGTCTAGACTTGTTGCTAGACTTAGGCTCCTTAGCTTGGAAGATGGCACCTCTATTGTCGCAATAGATGGTGATCGGGTCATTCGAACTAGGCACTACAGATAGTCCTTGTAAGAATTGATGCATCCATATCGCTTCCTTTGCGCCTTCGGACGCGGCATAGTACTCGGACTCGTCGTAGAATCTCAGAACACTTTGTTTGGAACTCTTCCACCGATCATGCAGCGCCATTAAGAGTAAAAACGAATCCAGGCCGAGATTTTGAGTCATCTCGATCCGTTTGGAAGCTAGCATCGTCACAGAATCAGCACAAGCGCATAGCTTTTGTTCGCCTCCATAAGTCAATGCCCAAGCTTTAGTCCTCCGTAGGTACTTAAGAATGTTCTTGACAGCCATCCAATGTGATTCACCTGGATGCTGTTGGAATCGACTTGTCATACTCAATGCATATGCCACGTCCGGACGTGTGCATATCATGGCATACATGATTGATTCTATAGCCGAGGCATAAGGAATCCGTGTCATGCGCTCTTTCTCTTCCTGTCTCCGGTGCCCGAGACTTGCTCAAATGCACCCCTGGAGCCATAGGAAGAAACCCCTTTTTTGAGTTAGTCATGCTGAATCTCTCTAGTATCTTGTCTATATAAGACTCTGACGAGAGATAACATCCGACGTGATCTATCTCGATAGATACGGATGCCCAAAATTCTTTGTGCCTCACCCAGATCTTTCATCTGGAAATGGTTCTTCAACCATACTTTTACCGAAGTTAAGAGAGGTATGTCATTCCCAATCAGGAGTATGTCATCAACATACAATATTAGGAAGACAATCTTGCTCCCACTTGACTTGATATATAGACATGGTTCCTCGACCGATCGAGTAAATCCATTTTCTTTTATCACTTGGTCGAAACGATGATTCCAACTCCGAGAAGCTTGCTTAAGTCCATAGATGGAACGCTTAAGCTTGCACACTTTCTTAGGATGTTCTGGATCGATGAAACCTTTGGGTTGTACCATGTACAACTCTTCCTCCAAAAAACCGTTTAAGAAGGCGGTTTTTACATCCATCTGCCAAATTTCATAGTCATGAAAAGCGGCAATCGCTAAGATAATCCGAATGGAACGCAAAGATGACTACGGGTGCAAAAATTTCATCGTAGTGCAGACCTGGCACTTGGGTGAAACCTTTAGCAACTAGTCGTGGTTTATAGATATCTTGTTGACCTTCCACAGAATGCTTTATCTTGTAAAGCCATTTGCATTGAAGGGGACGAACCTTAGCAGGTAAGTCAACAAGATCCCATACGTTGTTCTCATACATGGAGTCCATCTCGGATTACATGGCCTCAAGCCATAACTTTGAGTCAGAACTAGTCATGGCACCTTTATAGGTTGCGGGTTCACTACTCGTTAAGAGTAGAATGTCATCTATGTCATGTTCCTCGACCATACCAATGTATCTGTCCGGAGGAATAGAGACTCTTCCCGACCTCCTAGGTTCCTCGGGAATATTAACCGCGGCACTAGGGATTGAAGGAACTGGTCCCTCCAATGGTTGCTCGGTATTTGGTTCTGGAATCTTCGATGATTCGAAGGTTCTATTACTCTTTGCATTCTCGAGAAATTCCTTCTCTAAGAATGTCGCACTAGCCGCAACAAATACACGTTGTTCGGTTGGCGAATAAAAGTAATAACCAAGCGTTCCTTTAGGATAACCTATAAAGTATGTCTTGACCGATCGCGGGCCAAGCTTATCCTCGTGTCTCCACTTGACATAAGCCTCGCAGCCCCAAACCCGTATAAAGGACAAGTTAGGGACCGTTCCCTTCCATAGTTCATATGGAGTCCTTGTCACAATGACTTTAGACGGACTTCGGTTAAGTATTAGAGCAGCGGTGACGAGAAGAGCATAACCCCACAATGAGTCAAGCAACACGGTGTGACTCATCATGGATCGAACCATATCAAGTAGTGTTCGATTTCTCCGTTCGGACACACCATTCAACCGAGGTGTTCCAGTGGAGTTAATCGTAAGGCAATCCCACAATCTTTTAGGTGTTGATCAAACTCGTGAGAAAGATACTCGCCACCACGGTCGATCGCAGTGTTTTAATCTTTTTACCCGAGGGTTACGTACCCGATTCTCGGTATTCCTTGAATTTCTCAAAGGATTCACTTTTGTGCTTCATTAAGTAGACATAGCCATATCTACTTAAATCGTCCGTGAAAGTGATGAAATACCTATAGCCTTCTCGTGCGGTGATTGACATAGGTCCACACACATCCGTATGTATGAGTCCTAATAGGTCAGCAGCGCGCATTCCAACACCTTTGAAGGAAATCCGAGCCATCTTGCCAATGATACATGATTCACACATGCCAAATGATTGAAAATCAAAGGCCAAGATAGCTCCATTCTTTATGAGCTGTTTAACGCGTTTCTCATTAATGTGTCCCATACGGCAGTGCCATAGATACGTTTGATCTTTGTCACCAACCTTTAACTTCTTATTCATTACGTGCAATATTTCAGTGGTCTGATCTAAAATATAAATTCCGTTCATGGAGACTGCCTTGCCATAAATCATATCGTGTAATGAGAAAATGCAACTATTATTCTCTATTACAAATGAAAAACCAAGTTTGTCAAGTGCAGAAACTGAAATAATGTTTTTAGAAAGACTGGGTACATAATAGCAGTTATATAAAAATAACTCAAATCCGCTAGGAAGCTGGATCACGTATGTTCCCCTCGAAACGGCAGCCACTCGTGCTCCATTCCCGACACGCAGGTCCACCTCACCCTTTACGAGGGGTTCGATGTTTCGGAGCCCCTACACATGATTACACAGATGAGAACCACAACCAGTATCTAGTACCCAAGTTCCATAACTTGCGTGGTTAATCTCAATCATATGAATAAAAGTAGAAGAGGAAGAAGACATACCAACAGGTTTAACGCGACCTGCTTTTATGTCCTCATGGTAAACAGGACATGTACGCCTCCAATGCCCAGTCTTGTGGCAGTGATGGCATTCCATGTTTTCGGTCTTGCTCTTTGTCGTGCCTGATGAGTTGCTCGACTCACCAGGCCCACTCTTACCTGATCCCGACTTCTTAAACTTCGGTTTACCTACTGCTAGGTCTGCCTGAGCTTTGCCCTTACCCTTGTTTGACACAACGAGAACATCCTGTTTCAAGCTCCCACTAAACTTCATATCCTTCTCGGTCTGTACGAGTAGGGAGTGTAGTTCATGAGGACTTTTCTTTAAATCATTCATATAGTAATTCGCTCTAAAGAGCGCAAAACCATCGTGGAGTGAATGAAGCATACGGTCAATCACGATGTTCTCGCTGATTTTACAATCAAGCGCCTCCAGTCTCTCGACATTCTCAATCATGCTGAGAATGTGTGGGCTAACCGGTTGGCCCTTCTGGAGTTTCGCATCAAAGAAGCGAGTGGTATGCTCATAGGTCACGATTCTCGGTGCTTTCGAGAATTCCTTAGTGAGCGTGGTGAAAATCTTGTTTGCACCTTGGGCTATGAAGCGTTTCTGCAAATTGGATTCCATTGCAAAAATGAGTACGTTTTTAATCGCACCCGCTTCCATGACGAAATCGTTATACTTGGCGATCTCGTTAGCTCCAGCCGTGGGGCCAAGGTTTGACGGGATGGGCTCTGTCGGATATTCGAGCTTCCGTCGCGGCGGCGGCATTCCGTAATGCCGCCTCCCGATCCGCGAAGTTTGATCCATCATTCTTCGATCGAGTAGACCGATTCATCCGATTCATGAAGATCCGGCCGTAACTCACGGTCCAATGTGGCACTTGGCATTGGGTCGTCAAGACGGCCACCATTTTGTTATTAGCACTTTAAGTGATCGTGATCTACACTGAAAAAGAAAGGAAAAACAAAACGAAATAAGCAACTCATCGAGGTGATTTAAGTCTATTTAAAATTCATTTTAATCGTGTAAACTCATTACACTTGCATAATTGATCTCCCTCAAGAATAATGCAAGTGATCCCAAGACTCAATTTCCGTAAATTGATAAGCCAACTGTTTAGCTAGTTCTATCGTTAGAATTCTTGGTCGATAGATTTCCGTAAATCCTATCTATAGTCCACCATAATCACAGGATCGTACGAGTGACCATAGTGTTGAGATAAAATAGGTCAATCAGTTCCAACTTACCCGACGTAGAAGGGGTCATATTATGCCTACCGACGAAGAAGGGATTCATTGGAGTTTGACCTATAAAGACTATTCTCAATTTTTGGTTATACGAGGAAGATCCCATCAACTTAGTTTTAATTCATTTTAAGTGAACGAAAAACTAGCATTACGTGAATGAATTAACTTAGGTGATGGCTTAATTAAAAACATGTGATATCTGTATATCAAAGAAAACTAACGCGTGACCTCTATATGAGTCAGTTTTCATGCAATTATTAGGTGGTTTGGTTTTAGGCGGAATATGATGCAATCTATCGTTACGATAAAATAAATAAAAAAATGCAAAACGTAAATAAAAATTCCTAGTGTGGCCTATCCTAGTAAAAAGAACATAATACAACTTTGGAATCCACCGTTGGACCCGAGAAGCTTGTCTTGATGTTCCATCTTGATCCATGTAGCGGGAGTGAGCATCCGATTCTCCATCTTTGGTCTTCTCAAAATTACAATTTAAAATTTACAAAATATAAACCTATTTACATTCTAAATTAAAACTGTAATAAAAAAAACAAAAACGGAGATGCGAGATCTCAAAATACAACCAAGACCGTGTTCCATCATTACGGTAACACGTTCTACTAAGGCCACACTAAGTTACAACTGTTTGTATATTAAATAAATACGTAATTAAAAACATTCAAGGCATTCAAAATAACGATAAATAAAATGCATCAACTAAAATAAAAATTATCCGTGACATAATTCCGTAATTATGTTAAATTTATCCAAACCACCTTTAATGATTAAAATTATGTGACAAAACCGCTTTAATCAACTTAATTTTAATCCATGATAATCCGTTACTTTAAATCGCTTTAAAATAACTAAATGGTACGTGAGTGAACCGTTTCACTATCAAGCGAGTGCAAAAATCCGTATTGTTTACACAATAGGGCCGGAAAAAAAAATTGAAAACGAAATTTTTTTTTTTTTCTTTCACGGCTGGACCGTGACAAAAAACATCAAAAAAATTTTTTTTTTTTTTATATTCCAGCAGCAAAACCGAGACTACAACAGTCCCAAACAAAAATCGATTTGATAAAACCAATTGCAAATTAAACCTAATCCGTATAGAAATGAATCTACAATTGATAAAACATTAACATATTGCAATGGAAATCGATTACAAAAACAATATGTAAAATCAAAACGAAAAACAAGAGACAGTCTGATCAGACGTAAACCGTATTGCACGGTTTCCAAAGCACAAAAAAAACAGGCCGTGCAAAACAAAAAAAATCTGCCGAGACAAAAAAAAAAAAAAAACAGCCGCACGGTTTTTTTTTCTTTTTATGCCAAAAATTTATCGATTCAATTTGTTTAATGAAAATCAACATGAAAATTTTACGTGGCCTCGCCCTGATACCACTTGTGGGGTAATATCCGTATAAAACCCTTAAATTTTAGGACTATAACGTATCATTAACATGTGATTATTGTCATAAAACAAAAATACAAGAGAGAACGATAAGAAAATAGAATCAACCTCGGGTCTTTGTGAATTCGGCCTAAGACAGAAATCAATATAGATTTCCTCCTAATCGTTGCACCCAAGACCGTCTGAGACTATGCCCCTTGTGCTAGAAATACTCTCTAATTGACTTGCAATATTGAGAGAGTTTTGTGTGAATTTTGCTAGATGTGAGATCTAGGTTTTTCAGAGAAGAATGCTCTCAAAAACCTAATTGTCTTTCAAATGAATGAGTTAGATCACAAAAGGAGAGAAGCTCCCCTTTTGTTGTTTCGGCCGTGGGTTTCAAATGGGAGAGAGTGGGCTTTCACTTTCTCCTTATTTTTTTTTAACTCATGGTCCGACTCGATTTTCGCTAAATGTATATGACGGGATTTTATTATAAATCGTCATCGGTTATCGGTTATTAAAATATCAACTAGTAACATGACTCAGTCGATATATTAATACATGTCCGACAAAGACAATATTGTATAATTAATTCAATATACATCAATTAAATATAATCGTTTATATTCAATTTACGAATTAACCGCTTAATTCGACTTAGCCATTATTATTTAATCCGTATTAAATAATTATCTCAACATCGCGTTTGACTAATTATTAGTCAATAACTCCGACTAACTGCTTAGTCAAATTAGGCATCAATATGACTGTATTTTCATACCGTCACATCTCTCAAACGTATCCTATAGGTGTGACTTTTAGGGACCAGTTGATCACCGCCATCAGTATGACAATAACGTCAAACTTATCTAGCAAGCCAACCGTTATTGATAAACGTGGACCAACTGATAATAATACAAAAGTATACCCTTTGATCCTTTTAGAGATTTAAATGTTATTGCACTAACTGTAGAGGACACCAGCCCCAACAAATAGAAGGTAATAAAGTTGCTTTAGGATATTCTATAAGAGATCACAATGGTAAAATCGTTTTGTTGGGAGCAAAAAGTGCGGATCCAATAGTATCCTTGTTGCATGGAAGCCCTTGCTTTAAAAGAAGGTATTTTAGCAGCTAAATACTTAGGAATCTCAAAGTTAATTGTGGAGGGTGATAACTTATGTGTTATTAACTCGATTCGAGGTACTTGGCAAATTCCGTGGGAAATTTCTAGTATTATCAAGGATGCGAAATTAGACCTTCATTTTTTCGATGAAGTGATAATTAAACATTGCTTTCGTGAAGCCAGCAAGGTTGTTGACTTCATGGCTTCAGTTGGACATTCATGTTCAACTCTTTCGAGGTGGTTTGATAGTCGGTGGCTTCAACTTACCTCCCTCATTCGAAAGGTTGAGATAGGTTGGTCTTACCCTAGAGGATCAACCTAGTTTTCTTACCTTATCAAAAAAAAAACAGTCTGATTTATCTACTACTTTTTATGTCTAAATTAGGGTCTGTCGTGTCTAAAAATGTGAATGAGAGTTCAGATACTCCTCTTGCTTTGTCTTTATATAGCTCAAACAAAATAACCTAAATGACAGGAAACTTTGAACAAAACGCAACCATCACTTAAAATAGGGGTAACTTGGTCTTTTTCCTTCCTTCTTTTCTAAACCTCAAAAACCAGATTCTTCAATCAATCGCCCTTACTTCATAATTGAACATCTGAACCCATCAAAATAAAGGGCACGACTGATGATGAACCGGTGGCTAGGTGGTGTAATTTTGTAGTTTTGTATTACAAAAATATGCAACGAACAACGCACAAATAATAACGGAAATGAAACGATATAAAAGACGGTTTATCACACCCAATCGAATCACATTGAACGCGCTTTCCTTAGATTATTTCGACCCTAGAGCCTTTGGTTTACACGAAATCTCTGTATGATAAGACAATTCTTGTCTTAAGGTAAGAACAAAGAACAAATATACAATAAGAGTTTTTGTTTTACTTTATAATGTCAAAATACGAAATGTCAATCTATTCATGAAATATTTTCCACATTCCACATGTATATATATATGTGTATGAAATGAACATCCAAACATATTCTGACAAAAGAGGATAAAGATGTTCATTTTCGTATTTAAACCAATGAAAACTAAGGCCAACTGCCAAAATTTGAATATGTAACACCCCGATTTATAAAGGAGCCTCTAGCAAGACATTCCCTAATAAACCGGACTGTTACCATCTCGGTTTCCCGAGGTAGTGAATAACAAATTAAACTCCAAGGCAAATTACATAATTTCTTTAACTTAACTTTTTTACAAAACCTCATTTACATCAAATTACAAAGAACTAACATAAATAAAAGTGAAAGTCTTCTAAATGATGATCTAGCTACTAAGTCTTCTGATCCAGTGTCTCACGCCCATCAAGCTCCCATCCTATCTCATAAACCTGTCAAGTCTGCTCGCCAATATTTGGGTCATCACAGGTGTTCACGAATACACAGGGTCAACCATGAGGTTGAGTAGAGAATACAATGAAACAACAAAATATGATATGCATGCTCCTCCGTCACCTCCACCTCCATCTCAACTCATATCACATAACCCGACAACCCAACCATACCGATCCCCCTTGACTATATATCGACCGTAGCCGATCCGCCATTTCGCTTGTTGAGGACACCAGGGCAAGTCCTGCAGAACCCGCCTGGGCCTTATCACAACATCATCATCACCACACCACGTCACCACAACATCCTCCATCTCCAATGCATATGAATGCTCAAGAAATTAATGCAACACAATATGTATATCATTGAACTGGTAAATCATGGAATCATGCCTGTTCAATGTTGTGATAATATACTCAATACGATCAATTCAGTCAAGCACATCCCAGGATACGAATCATAACATGAATCAAAAACCACGAATCACGTCAACGTTCACAGTTTGGTCATATGAAACACAAACAAGTCAACACAATTCAACAACAACGATAATAAGACAAGTGTATTTCCCTACCTGTTCGCAATCCAAGCACACAAGCAATCAATTATGATCCTTCACATATCCGTCACCTACATAACATAATTATGTATAATTATCACCTACTCAATCAAATAATCATGCACATAACCTAGACTCATCATAACTTAATAGGAATATCAACTTAAAGAACAAACACGATTTTTCCTGATTTTCCAGCACATGACAGACTCGGAATAAAATACATAACTAATTCCAGAAAAATCAAATTGATACAAGGCTAATTGGATTGGAACCCCATGAGTCTTAGCTACAAATTATATCTTACGTGTTTTTCTCAAATTCCAAACTTATCAAGAGTTTTCAGACTGATTTCCAAAAACTGACAGAAACCGTCGCATAAAAAGTATTGATTCATAAAACGAGTTTGACAAATGATTTCTAAGTAAAACCAACGCCTAACTCATCTAAACTCTGTAAATTAAATATATGAAAAAGAACCAGCACCAATTCAATATCTAAATTATGTTTTAGAAGTAATCTTTCAGCCTCTACTGATTCGCGGACGTTTTAGATAGACGTTCACAAATAATTTCTTCAGGAAAAACCACATGGTGAAATGCTACCAATTTTCACAGGCATAAACTAGGCTTGGAATAAACATGAGTCTCTTCTTTAACGTTTTGCATACCACGACTTTAAGACAGGTAAAACACTCAAATAACACAGACCAACGAATCTGTTAATTGCTGTAACTATTCCATTCATTTATCTCGTACAATTTATAATCAAAAACCCCCAAACCAATTCTAGGGTTACGAAAATTATCCCAATACTACTATAATTATGCTAATAATTGAATAAAGAGGTAATAGGATAGTCTACTTACGAAATAGGATGAGAATAGGCTGAGAAATCGCCTCGCAATGCCTCACGCGGCTCCCTTCACACACGGCTCCTTCTTCTCTCTTTTCTCATGGTTAAAAATGAATATGGTGATAGGGAGATTAGAGTTTGGATAGATGGGTGATACATATAGGATAGGTGCTATTAAGACGATACGGGCCTAGCCTAGTTAGATTAATTAAAACCCGACTCATATAATTACCCGAGTCACAAATACACTACACGACCCAGCTGGTAACTCGGCCTAATATAATATCATATTAAAATACCGGGTATTACAGAATATCATGCGCGAAAATACAGAGAGAGCATACAACCCCTATCGGGGCCATGTCACACCGATATGGGACGTGACTAATCCCGTAATTCTCAGATTTTGCTTCTCAATTTCCGCTAAATATGTGACATACTTTGACCCCGAGTATATCATCCTAATAAGGGATGTAATATACTACGACAACACTTATAAATAGTGTCTTTTACACATGATAAACTCATGTAACATTTCCTTATCCACTTTAACCATGAACTCGATAAATCCAATTATATGAGCGTACACTCCGTACTCCCCTACTTACATTATATCGATTCCAAGCTCAAAACGACTCTGACATGAAAACCCGAATACACTTAAATGTTTTGTAATCAAAATCACCAACATTCCTCCCCAATTTAAGTGTATCCCTTATTTCCAATAAAACAACAAAGTAAACAAATCTATGCATAAATGAAGTGTCCCAAGGATTGAACTTCCACATTAGTACATTACACATTTCAAATATTCGAGAATCAAGGTGTCTCACAAATTGAACCTTTCAACCCATATTGAATACATGAAGATAACATACACATAGACTCAAATAAACTCTTAAAGTTATAAACATGACACTATTGACCGCCTTGTGTCCATATCCTTTCATGAGAGTATAGGAGGCCAAGTCCAAGCCTCTTAAAGAGGCTATACTTCACACTCACATAGGTGAATTCTTTCATTCTGCACCCACAAACCGCACTTTATCAAAGATTTCATTAAGAAGTATATGACTTCAACCTCTTGTCTTACAGGTCATGCACATACGTTTCGGGATTATTTTTTCTGGAGAAACTTGGACAAATGATATTATTTTTCTGGAAAAAATATGGTGAAACTTGGACAAATGAGACATTCATTGATACAATGTTAATTTATAATCTACACAAGACAAAACTAAGTCTTTTCCCCGACATCTTATTGGATCTTTGCATTTAAGGTAATCAAAAAGCAAATTGGTCCCACCATCATTTCTACTCCTAATTAATTACTCTCTTTCCTCGTTTCTCATCATTTATCTAATTAATTACACTCTCTCATGCCTTCTCATCCTTATTCTATATGAATGATTAATTTTGTGATTTAGTGAATATGAACCGATTAATTTTCAGCAAAACTCATATTCACATCAACGTTTTATTATACACATTTTTATAGATGTAGATTTCTTTTACTTAACAAAAACGGGTTTTAAAAATGATATATATAGAAAGAAGTAATTAAAATATAGTATGAATTAGATTCTGTCGAATTTATTTGGTATGAGTTTTTTGTAATCTTAAGACCCTAAAATGGAAAAAAAAAATATTTATAAACCATAAAATCATTGAAGGACAAAATCGAAAATTAATACACACCATATGTACAATATAATCGACAAAAAGTAACATCTCATGCAAACATTATGCTTTTAATTATTTTTTTTTAAAAAAAAATTCGCAGATTTTTATGATCATATATTCACTAGATATAGAAGATTAAGATCTATAATAAATGAAAACAAATTAAATACTACTGAAAACGAGTACTTTTATAAGTTTAATTTTAAAAAATATTTCGTTTTATCGAACGTAGTTAACTAGAATCATTTTATTTTCAATATTTATGCATTTACTTAATGATAAAAAGTACTTTGTAGCTATTATGATAGATTAAACGACACGGTTTATTTAAAAATATACTATATCCGTGTAATTATCTGCGACATAGTATAAAAGCCAAGTTTTTAAAGAAACTCTATTGGTCCTTTAAATTCAGAGTTTGAAAAAATTTTTTTGGGTGGGACCCTCCATGTTCATTTGCCTGATTTAATCACACTTTCCCTTTTACTTTACATTTCTTTGATCAAATTTGTTTATGTAAAGCATGGCATATACAATACCAATACCAATTTTCTTTATGTTCAATAATAATAATAAACTAGTTCTGCTACCCGTGCAATACACGAGATATTCATATTTTTGTCATTATGCATTTTATTTCAAAGACTTTTTATTTAACCACTATAATAAAAAAAATTATTGACTAAAGTTGTTGGAAAAAAGAACTCTATATGAAAGGATAACTTTTCACGAAATGTTTTGATTTGATTGCTTCTAAAAAAAATTTGATAGTCTTGTCACTTGTATAAGATGATTTTACATAAAAAAAAAGTATAAAACCGATTGAAAGATAAAAAGGGTAATGAATAAAGATATTTATTAAAATGACCGTTTTATAATAGACTTGTTGAAGGTCGTCGTACACAAGTAAATGGGTCAAGAGTTGTTGCTTGGTGGGCTTTTCTTTATAAAATGGGTAATGAATATGAGGGATGATGAAGAGTTGTTGCTTGAAGATTTTTTTTCTTTTTCTTTTTTAAAGAAAATGTGTTGTTGATGAGGTGGAGGGTAAATAGGTGAATTAGTGGTAAATGTTGATGTGGTAAAAAGTTAAATGTTTAGTTTGTATTATTATTATATATAGATTAAGCAATTAAAAGCACTGATTTACAAATGAACAATTAATTATGTGGAATTATATCTACACAACTTGGAAACTTTAACACTATGTCGTTATACAGCGTATCATTTAAATATTAATAAAAAAATATTACAATTTACAGATAAGTATAAAAGGATCAACTGACATATATTGAATAACAAAATTGAAAAGGTAAGCCGTGCATTTTGTGCACCGGTATAAAACTAGTTAGTGGATTGTGGACGTATCAAAAATTCTCTCTCAAGCTAAGAGCACCTACAACGGCATCTACACCAATTTTCATGAAGTTTTTAACTTAATATAAAAATGCAAAAAGTTGACACATGGGCAAAGAAAGGACAGAAGTTTAGCGAAAAATCTCGCCTGTCTGAAAATTGTTGAGAAGCTAGAAATTGGGCCCACTTGCTTAACTTTTACAGTAAAGTGTTGATTTCGTTTTCTTTTTCTTTATCAAATAAAAAGGTCCACTAAGGACTTGCCATGTGTCCCATTCCCAATGGTAGTACTCTTATTTTCTAACAACGGCTTCCACAATTTTTTAATTTAAAAAAGTAATTAACCATAATTCATATTTTTTTACCCTCTATAAAATGAGCATAAATCTTGATATATTTCCTCACACTTTTTTTTTTCTCACGGTTTTTTTAATATAAATTAAGGTAAATTCGAATTTCTCACATTTTGTTTTTACGTTTTTTTACAGTCTTTAATCTCGAGTCATTTTTTTTTCTCTCTACTTATCTCTCCAAAACGAGATTAAATCAAAAAAATGACTCGAGATTAAAGACTGTAAAAAAACGTAAAAACAAAATGTGAGAAATTCGAATTTACCTTAATTTATATTAAAAAAAAAACCGTGAGAAAAAAAAAAAGAAATTCAAATTTACAATAATAATGATAAAAATAATAAATTATAAAACAAAAAAATTTATATGATTGCAAATAATGATAATGTAATACAAATAAATATAAGTGTGAGATAGTTGAATGTTGATATGGATAGTGTGGGGTATGGGGTATAGTAAAGTAGGGAAGGAAAGAAAAGTTGAGTATTTGTTGATGTGAGTATTTTTTTGATGTTTTGGTGAATTTTGGTGGTGAGTGGAAAGATAAGGTGGATGGTAAATTGGGGAGAGAAAATGATACAGTCTACGGGAAGTTGCTCTAATGAAATGAAGAAGAGAGAACTTCGAGAAGATTGTACAATTTTATTAACAATTTAGAGAGAATTGAGAGATAAGAAATGAAAGGAAAGATTGAAGATTGTATTAAGATTCTTGAATGAACGACTGAATGAATTACAAATGAGGGAATTAGCTTTTATATTACAATTGACAGCTAATTTCTAGCTAACTACCTAACTAATTGACAGCTCATTTCTAACAACTTGTAACCACTTTTGGCGCCAAATTGCAAATTCTGTTATTTTGCATCATATCTCATTCCTTCAAAAGAGACTTATCTTCTAGTCTTAGTTAACTTCCGAACAATTTCAGGAAATTGCTACTCTAACACTTTTGCAAACTCCCATGTAGCATCATGCATAGGAAAACCTTCCCATTGAACCAAATATTGTAATGCGGCTTTGTTTAGCCTTTTAATGACTCTCCTCTCCAAAATAGCCTCTGATTTGATGATGTCCTTGCTAGAAAAACCTTGCATCCAACTTGGAATATGAGCTGCAGTAGGGAGAGTGCCTCTGAAAATTTTTAGCTAAGATATATGAAACACCTTGTGAATTTTGGCAGTAGTAGGGAGTGCCAACTAAGCAACTTTCCCCACAAAATCTTCCACTGAAAGGGCCCATAATACTTTGGTGCAATCTTCATATTTACCCCATTGCTAACTGATCCTTGTCTGTAGGGTTGTAGTTTTAGCCACACCCAATCCCCAATGTTGAAAACTCTCTTTGACCTCCCCTTGTCAGCCTGCAATTTCATCCTAGGTTGAGCCTTTGTTAATTGTTCTTTAAGCATGGCCAACATGGACTCTCTCCGCTGCATAGTTCTGTCTACACTCTCCATAGAAGACTCTCCTGGTAAATATGGAAGATGGATAAGAGGAGGCTGATTATAAACTGCTTCATAGGGAGTCAAATGGGTGACATAATGATAAGTAATATTATACCACCACTCAACTAAGGGCAACCACATAAACCACACTTTAAGTAGGATTCAATGCACCCATTTACCACCTCTGCCTGGCCATTTTTTTTGCGGATGGTAAGCAGATGATAACAGCAGTTCAGATCCTTGAAGTTGAAATAAAGCCTGCCAAAACTGACTTGTAAATATGGCATTCCTATCACTTACTATACTTCTAGGACAACCATGAAGCTTAAATACATTGTCCAAGTAAGCCTTGGCCACCTCAATTGCTGTGAAAGGATGGGCTAGAGCCATAAAGCGGGCATACTTGCTCAATCTATCAACCACAACAAAAATAACTTCCCTCCCTTGAGACTTTGGTAATCCTGTGATGAAATCCATAGAAATATCTAGCCAAACCTCAGAAGGTATAGGCAATGGCTATAATAGGTCAGGATAAGCTGAATGATCATACTTATTAGCCTGACAAGTGACACACTGCCTGACAAAATGACTTATGTTTTTAGTCATACCTCTCCACACAAATAATGTCTTCACCCTTCTAGTACTAGCATCCCTCCCTGAATCTCCACTCTGAGGTGCACTGTGAAGCCATTCCAGAATTTTATTCCTCAAGGCCATGTCAGGACCAACCACAATCCTGTCCTTCTTCTGAATTAATCCATTAAGCAACTGGTATGAAACGACAACTGAAGGATCACTCTGTAATTGTTCCTTCAAATTGCTTAAAAATACATCAAGGTCATAAATCTTCTGAATTAATTATGGTAAATCAGACTGAGCATCAGATAAGGCTAAGCATAACAATTCACTCCCAGGGAGCCTTGACAATGCATCTGCAACTAGGTTTTCTTTCCAATACCTATAATGAATTTCATAGTCAAACCCCATGAGCTTAGACAACCACAATTGCTGAAAGGGTGTAGAAATCTTCTGTTGTAAAAGCCATTTGAGACTTTTTTTATCAGTTTTAATCAAAAACCTCTGGCCTGTAAGATATTGTTCCCATTTTTGTACAACAAAGACAATAGCCAATAGCTCCTTCTCATATACTGACAACTTCTGCCATTTTGGACTGAGTGTCTTGCTTATGAAGGCTAATGGGTGTCCATCCTGCATGAGTACAGCTCCAATGCCATTATTAGAAGCACCAGTTTCTACAACAAATATCTTGCTAAAATTTAGAACAACTAGAACTGGAGCACTGCTAAGAGCAGTTTTAAGGTGCTGAAATGCAGTTGTAGCTATTGTACTCCATCTGAACTCCCCTTTCCTTAGTAACTGAGTAAGTAGTTGACTAATGACTGCATAAACTTTCACAAACTTCTTGTAATAGCCTGCTAATCCCAAAAAACTTCTTAATTCTTTGACAGACTTTGGCTCAGGCTAGTTTATCACTGCCAAAACTTTAGAAGAGTCAGTCTCTACTCCACTTCCAGAAATAAAATGCCTCAGATATTCCACCTTGCTAATAGCAAAAGAACACCTTACCACTCTTCGCAAATAATTTGTTCAGTTTCATCAACTCAAATACAACATTCAAATGTTGTCAGTGTTCTTCCAAAGAGGGACTGTAAACTAGTATATCATAAAAAAAAAAAAGTACACATTTCCTCAATAAAGGCTTGAACATAGTGTTCATCCAATTTTGAAAAGTGGCAGGTGCATTTGTTAAACCAAAAGGGATAACAAGAAACTCATAATGGCCAACATGAGTTTTAAATGCAGTTTTAAAAACATCAGCATCATGTACTCTTAGCTGGTGGTACCCTGTCCTAAGGTCTAGTTTGGAAAAAACCTGAGACCCAGCCAGTTCATCAATAAGCTCATCCACCACAGATATAAGAAACTTGTCCTTTACAGTCCTCTTGTTGAGTTCCCTGTAATCAACACACAACCGCCATGATCCATCTTTTTTGCCCACCAAAATCACTGGAGAAGTAAAGAGACTACAACTAGGTTGAACAATCCCCTGATCTAACATCTCCTTTACCAACTTTTCAATGATATCCCTTTGTTTAAGAGGATACCTATATGGCCTAATGTTAACAGGCTGCGCATCCTCCATTAGTGGAATTCTATGATCATACACTCCTCTACTACTTGGGGGAAGACTAGTAGGCTCTTCAAAGAGGTCCTTGTATTGTTGTAACAAGTTTCTCAACTCTGCAGGTTGATCTTTGTCCCCATTAATTTGTTGGGTACAACATAATATCTGTGAATTATCCTCTTCTTTAGGACTTAATTGCAGGAAATAAAATTATGCAGCATTATTTACTAGTTTTGACGTTGGGTGAACTGTTTTGACCTTTTGAGGGGGTAATCCTCTCAACACATGTCTCATGTCCATGTAATTGAATTCTATATTCAAGTTCTTAAAATTACAGCTGACTGTCCTTATGGTACTTAGCCATTGTACACCTGGAACCATATCACACCCTCCCAATGAAATAATCAGCACATCAGTCACAAACTGAGTGTTTTGTAGCTGCCAAGAGAATTGTTTACTCATGAGTTGACAGGGAAATTGACTACCATCTACAACTATCACTGATTGTGGTTCAATACAATCCAATTTACATCCTAATTTCACAACCATCTCTTGGTCTAGAAAGTTGTGTGTACTCCCAGAGTCAATCAGTATATGAATATCCTTCTTTCCAACATAGCCTGTCACTCTCATGGTTTGAAACCCTAGACTGCCAGATAAAGCATTCATTGAAATGCATGGGACAGTTCCCACCATCTCATAGCCCAAATCTGACTCTTCCACCTCCTCCACTAGATTAATGTCTTCCTGCTCATCATCTTCCCCCCCTTATCTCAATTGCAAACATTTGATTTCCTTTAAATTTGCAGTTATGGTTTCTGTCAAATGGTTCATTACAGAAATATCATTCCCCTTTTTTCTGATTTTCTGCCCTCTCAGCTGCACTAATGAATCTAGTGGGTCTTTGGGAGTTATTTGGCAAGGACTAAGTACTATTTGAGGATGGAGTGGGTAATAGTCCTTTAGAAGAAGATTTGTTGGCAAAAGAGCTTTGAAATGAGGCAGTCTTTGTAATGGAGGCAGTATTTTGTGTAAAACTTCTTGGGGTATATTTTGTGACAGACAAAGACTCCTCTTGCAGTCGAGCATGTTCAACTACAGATGCAAGAGTTCCTGGTTTGAAAGCTTTGACAAATGGTTTCAAAGAAGGTTTCAATCACTAATGAAACTATCAAGAAAATACTGTTAAGGTAATAAAGGGTTTCTTTGCATCATTAATCCTTTAAGTTCTCAAATGCATCCAAGTAATCATCAATGGAACCAGTTTGATGCAACTTATTAAACTCCTCAACTACATTTCCAGGAATTTCCTCCTTAAATCGTGCACACAAATCAACTATGAATTCATCACAATCAACATGTTGCCTAACAGTTATATAGCTATTAAACCAAGATTCAGCTATACCAATCATATACATACTAGCCAAATCAACACGTTGTTCATCAGGAATTTTACACAATTTGAAGTATTTCAGACATTTCTTCATCCAAATTCTAGGATTAACGCCATCAAAAGAAGGAAAATCAAGCTTTGGAGTAAACTTGAGATGATTTTTATTACCTCGATGAGAGGATTCACCATCTTCAAACCCATTTTCTCGAGGAGTAGGACCTTTTCCCTGTTCTTGCGCCTTCAAAAATGTCATAATCTCCCCCAAGAACCGAAGTATGTTGCTCTAATTTCTCCTTCAAAGTCGAAATTCGTCCCTCTATGCCTGATTTTAATTGTTAAACTGTCAATTTTCTGGTTGCAGGTGCCAGTTTAGGGTTTGCAAATTTGGGGAAAAAATTGTGTAGAATTTGCGGAAGCTAAATCAAAGGATCAATGGACTGATACTGTTCCGAGTGTAATTCCGAAGCAGAGTTTGTTACCACGTAAGCTTGGTGAATGATGTCTTTGCTCATCTCTTCCTCTCGGTCTCTCCTGTAAAGATGAACAAATTGAGGGCTCGGCTTGGTACCGAGCGTACTCACTCTGACGCTCAAGTCAGTAAACTTAAAGAGATTAAGTTGTGTGTTACTTGGCAAAGTATATTGTAGAGAGATAAGGGGGTTTATACCAGATTAATAGTGAGTTTATGGATGAATTGTGGATTATTCGATTGTTTTCTCAATGAGGATTGAGGAGTATTTATAGACTTTCACCTTTTGTCACGTAGTGGCCAAGTGGCCAAGTGGCAGAGCAGGTGGAAAGACTGTTCTACCCTCGGCCGAGGGACCCATGGCAGGCCGGCGGGCCTGGTTGACTCCATGCCGAGGGGACTTGGATGTGAGTACGCGGATATGTCTCCCGGCTGGTTAGTTGCCCAGCCGAGACCCAAGTGACAGGCCAACAGGCTGCGTCGGTTAGGCTGTCTAATACGTTGACTTGCTGTCTTTTGATTTTGACCTTGCTCAATATGTTGACTCGGTTAGCGGGTGCAGAATATGCCCCATCAATTTGCTCCCAGCGTAGTCTATGCCGTGGTATGGACCTTCGATGAGTGTTGAGCGTATTCTGCGCAAGTTGAATTTCTTCCCCGACTTCTTCTTCCTCGGCTTGGTTGCATTCGTGCCGTACCATATCCACCCCCCCTCCACATGGATGTGTAATGGACATCCTATGTGGAAAAGAAAGTGGCGCTGGCCGAGACCAAGGTTGAGAGTGCCGTTTGTGCTTTTGATTGCCCCCGGACGGTGCTGTCTTTGCTTTGTTGATTAGCTAGCCGTTAGCAAGTAATACCAAGGAGCGTGTTGAAGAAGATTTGTAACTGTATGTTGATTGACATTCCATGGCTGCATGCTTGACGCGTGGCATGGTATTGATTGGTCAATGTTTCATGGGCTTTGCCCTGATTGGTCCGTTTCATGGGCTTTGCTCTATAAATCGAGCAGTGTGCCCCGTTTTTTGGCCATCAAACTTCATTTTCTCAAAAAAATTTCCTCTCTCTTAGTTTTTCGAAGAAACTTCTCTCTAGTCTTCAAAGCGTTACTCGGCGTAGCACTTTTCCAAGGTAAACAAACAAATTTTCCCAACTTTTAATTGTTAAGTTTTTGTTGTCACTATGTCTTCTGCGGATGCTCGACCCAGTACCTCTGCGCCGGGGGGCGAACCGTCGCATCCTGGTGAAGAGGAGGCACTGGTTGTCACCCCGATAGGATTTGGGGGCCCCAGGTCTCCTTCTCCTGAAATTGATGAGAGATATTTGGAGGGTATTGATGATGACGATGATGAGGCGACCCCTTCTGTCGTAAGGAGGCCGCTTATTTCGTGGCACGGTGATGCTCGCCGATCGATCCCGACCGTGCACGGACGAACAAGTTCGCCATTTGTTCCGGTTCGAACTTTTTGAACACCATTACTCCTTCGGCGGGGGTATAAAATTATTATCCCCGAGGAGGGTCAGGCCGTCTGTTGCCCTCCCGAGGGTTGTATCGCGTATACATCGGACACACCGGAGTATGGGCTCCGGTTTCCTCTGAATGAATACGTTGCTACCATTATTAAAGCCATGAATGTCGCCGTGGCCCAACTGCATCCGTTGGCCATCAGGACGATTGTTGGTTTTGTATGGTTGTGTCTTTTCAAAGGGGAGGCCCCAACGGTGAACCTCTTTTCGCGGCTTCACCACCTTCGATAGACCGTCCTAGGTGGCCCGGGGTGGTATAACATACGATCGAGCCGGGTTATATCACCGTCTCTAAGCTTACTTCTTGCAAGGACTGGAAGGGGCGGTGGGTATACGTTGAGGTTCCGGAGGACTACTCATTGCCGGTCCTTTCGAGCCGCGTCAATTTGCGGTGTGAGAACCAAGGGGAGCATGACAAATATGTCTCCCGGAGTAAGCTTAAGATGGACGCCAGCAGGTCTATCTTAATGAGGACGAAACGCGGCAATGAGGTCATTTTGAGGTCGAGAAGGATGGCACGCCGAAGGGATGGATGCCCCCGACGCGGATCGTTCTTCGGGATGAGCCGCTCGCCACGTCGGCCTCATACCGGCCCTCGAACGGGGTGAGTGGGGTCGGTGTGAGGCCCATCTTTGCTTTTTATGTTTCACGTATCGAATTTTGGTTTATTTCTTTTACTTAACTCCCGCTTCGTTTCTTCCGCAGACCGATTTGGCCCGAATCGCCTGTCTCCATCCTCAAGAGGTTGGGACTTGACGAGAACGGGAGAGTTGTTGAGCTGCATCCTAAGGCCGGACCACGTGATCGCAGACCGGCTCCTCACGAACTTATGGAGCGGCAGTTGAAGGCATTGGATGTGATGGCGGCTCAGGCGCAGATTGCTGGTAACGTGTCGCGCCGGAAACCAAAGACAACGTCTACGGCGGCAACGGCGTCAGCTCCAGCTCAATCTTCTATCCCCGTACTCCGAAAGGAGCAGGTGGTCATCGTTGATGTTGAAGAGGAGGTCACCGTTGCGGAGGGTCCTCCTCCTTCAAGCAAGAGAAAAGAGGCAACGCCTTTCGCCGCTGCTGTTACCGATGCCGGGAAAGAAAAGGGGTCAGCCGGCCCTCCAACCAAGAAGGCCAAGGCTGGTACGGATCTAACCTACGGCTCGGATTTAGCAGGCTCTTTAGGCATTCCTAATGACAGGCTCTCTGACATGTCAATGAATGTTGACATGGATGCTTTGTCTGAATTTTTGTAGATCAATCACACACCGCCGGTCCCACCGAACGAGCAGCGATTGGAGAAGCGGCTTTGTGCGGACGGGTAATCAAAATGTCACCGTCGACTCCTCATCCCTCGAAGGTTTCCCCGCTCGGTTTGCGGCGGAGGGTACAAGGTTGTCCAAGAGGTCAGGCGAAGTGGATGAAATAGCCAGCCACATTATGTTGCAAGAAAAAAGCTCATGGTCCGAGGCGCTCCTGCGCTCGAACGGCTTAGGCTTGAGCTTGCTGCTTCTAAGGAAGAGGCCGAGAAGGCGAAGAAGGACTTCGTCGCCACCAGGAAAACCTCCTCACTCAGCGAAAGCTTAAGGAGGAAGCTGAGAAGCGGGTCCTAGCCGAGAGAGCCAAGGTTGAGGCTGCGTTGGCCGACGCCGCTAAGCTGCGGGAGGAGAGAGAGAAGCTTCAGGGCGGTTACGATGCTATGGTTGAGCAGAGGGAAAAATGGAAGTCCATGCATCTGACCGAGGCGAAGGATCACAGGAACACAAAGGCCATCCTTGCTCAGAGGGAGAAGGACATTGAGACGATCCAAACCGTCATCATCCCTAACATGTGTGCCCAGTACCGGGACCAGGCCGAAGATGCCACCAGGGAAGTAATCAAAGAGCTCTTTCCTAAAGACCCTTTCCCGTGGCAAGATTTTGACCGACTTCTTGATGAGAAGGCGGCTGCTGTGGAGGCAAAGGCTGCGGAGAAGGCAGAGGCGGCAAAGGCCGCTGAGGAGGCTGAGGCCAAGGCGGCCCATGCTGAAAAGGTGAAGGCGGCCAGGGAGGAAGCTGAGAGGGCAAAGGCGGTGAAGCCGCCAAGTCGGCTTCGGGTCGCCCACGATGGTGATGATCTTGCTCTGCCATCTGCCGCCGGTGGCGAGCGAAAATAAGCATAGGGAGACGGGCGGTTGTCACCGATTCACCCGGCCCTTCGAGACGCCTTCACTGTTCGGGGCCAACTATTGAGCCTTTCCTCCCTGCCATCCTTTTGGCGCTTCAAGTTTTATGTCTGTAACCTTTTGCTGTACTTTTTGTTTTTGTTAAACTTTTGGTAGGTTGTGTTTAGGCTATCCCTATGGGGACGGCCGTCGTCTTTGTTTTGCCTTCACCTGTAAACATTTTCAATAAAGTTTGTTTATTTTGCCTCCATTAAGTTGTCTTCTTACGTTTCAACATATTGAGTGCTTTTTCGTTTTTACTTCCGGCTTGGCCGAGGAAGTTAGAAGGCGCATCTCAATTTTACTTAAACGTTTAAACATGTTGGCATGTCGGTCACTTCCTCCACCACCCCCGGTCTTAGCCGGGGCGGTCAGATTTGCGCTTCCCAACCACCGTTGTGAACATGTTAGCGTATCGGTCGTTGTGTCCCCGTCGCCCCCGGTGTTGGCCGAGGTAAAACAAGGTTACGGCTCGACAAATGTCAGATCTGTAGACATATTGATCGCTTCCTCTGCCAGGCCTTCGGTTGGCCAAGGCGGCTAGATTTGCGTCTCAACTGTATTATACGTTCCTATTAGCGTATCGGTCGTTGTGTCCCGTCACTCCGGTTTTGGCCGAGGAAATCGAGGTTACGGCTTCGACGCGTCGTATCTGTAGACATATTGATCGCTTCCTCTGCCGGGCCTTCGGTTGGCCGAGGCGGCTAGAATTGCGTCTCAATCGTACTTATACGTTCCTAAGCATGTTGGTCGCTTTCGCGAGTATCAATCGCATTTGGCGTGATCGCCGGCTTTGGCCATGGCGTCGTTCGCATGACTATGGAGGGGACAAGTATTTTGATGGAAAACTTGGATTATTCTTCATAAGGTGTAATCATGCGTTGGGGCGTCCACAACGGTCTCGGACACCTCCGCCGCTATACAAAATATTTCCTTAAGTTGTCCGTGTTCCAGTGGCTCATCAAAGGAACACCCTCCATGTCCGTCAGCCGGTACGTCCCCGGCCTCATTTCTTCAACCACCTTGTAAGGTCCTTTCCAGTTGGCCGTCATTTTTCCATGGACGTTTCCTTTGTTTGTGGCGGCCGACTTTCTTAGGACTAGATCTCCTACTCTTAAGTCCCTTTTGTGGACCCTTCGGTTGTATGCTCTTCTCATTCGGTTTTGATAGACTGCCAAGTTGAGCCGTGCCGTGTCTCGACTTTCTTCGACCAGGTCTAGGGAGGCTCTCAAGCCTTCCTCATTTTCAACTGGATCAAAGGTTTGCGTTCTGAATGTCGGCACCGCTTCTTCAATTGGCACGACGGCCTCAGACCCATAGACAAGGTGGAATGGACTGTACCCCGTTGCTTCTTTTTCCGTGGTTCGAAGTGACCACAGGATGTCGGGTAGTTCATCAGCCCACCTTCCCTTTAGATCTTCAACCTTCTTTTTCAGCCCGTTTAGGATTGTTTTATTAGCTGCTTCCGCCTGCCCGTTGCTCTAAGAGTGGCAGACGGAGGAGTATGCAAATTTTATTCCGAGCTCCTCCAACCAATTCATCACTATGTCGCTCCAAAACTCCCGGCCGTGGTCAAATACCATGACTTGGGGTAGCCCAAAACGAGTTATGACGTTCTCCCAAATCACTTTTCTTACGGCCGTGTGGTCTTGGCAGTACCGCGACACCTCGACCCATTTGGTGAAGTAATCTACGGCGACAATTAGGTACTTTCTTCCTCCGGAGGCCGTCGGAAATGGCCCTAGTAAATCCATCCCCCACTGCGCAAATGGAAGGGGACTAAGCACCGGTTGCAGGTCTCGGGAAGGAGCATGTATCACCGGAGCATGCATCTGACAATTCTTGCACTTCTTGGTCTTTGCTCTGGAATCCCCAAGCATGGTGGGCCAGAAGTAGCCGGCTCGGAGAGCTTTGTGGGCTAGCGTTCTTGCCCCCATGTGATGTCCACGATGCCTTCGTGAATCTCTGTCGAAGATGAGCTCCGCGTCGGGCCGGGCCGACACATTTCAAAAGTGGTCTTATCACGGACCTTCTGTATAGTTCTCCTTCGAACACCAAGTACCTTGCGGCGATCCTTTTTATCTTCGAGAGAGAGATGCGGTCCTCCGGTAACTCTTTTGTTAGTTTGTATTTCATTATCGGAGTCATCCACGTCGTCTCGGCTTCGATGTCGCCCACCATGCCGACGGTCTCGGTGATGCTTTTAGCATTCCCGATATCCACCAAAGACAGCTTCGATTCCGACATTCTTGATGCTTGAACGGCAAGTTTTGAGAGAGCGTCGGCTCGGTTGTTCTCGACTTGGGGATGCACTGTATTTGGAAAGATTTCAGTTTTGCTGTGTCAGTTTTGACCCTTTCCAGGTACCGTACCATCCCGTCGTCTCGAGCCTCATACTCTCCTCTGATTTGGTTGGTCACTAAGAGTGAATCGGTCTTCAACACAACATGCTCCGCCCCGGCAGCTCTAGCTAACTTGACTCCAGTTATCACCGCCTCATATTCGGATTCGTTGTTTGAGGCCGAGAAGGTAAACTTCAAGGCGTACTCAAACTCGTCCCCGTTAGGGCTGGTGATAAGGATGACGGCTCCTGAGCTGTTCGCCGTGGAGGACCCGTCGGTATATACTTCACATACACCGGGATGTGATTCTTCTTGGTATGTGCACTCGGCTAGGAAGTCTGCAAGTGCTTGCCCCTTTATCTAAGGCCTTGGTTTGTACTGAATGCCGAAGCCGGATAGCTCCACCGCCCATTTGATAAGTCTGCCTGATTTTTCGAATTTTTCTAAGGCTTTCTCTAATGGCTGGTCGGTTAAGACCGTCACGGGATGTGCGTCGAAGTAGGGTTTTAACTTCCTTGTGGCAACGATGACGGCGAAGGCCGCTTTTTCAATCAGTGGGTAATTCCTTTCGGCGGACGACAAAGGTGTATGGTTGATGAAGTAGATTGGGTGTTCTTGCTTGTTTTCTTCTCGACGATTACGATCGACCGACCGGGCCGTGGTAAATCTGCTAAGTATAGGTATAGCGTCTCCCCCAGCGTCGGCTTGGACAAGGTCGGGAGAGTTAGTAGGTGGGCTTTCAGTTGTTTGAAAGCCGCACTCTGTTCCTCCCCCCAGCAAAAGTCTTTATTCCCCTTCAACACTTTGAAGAATGGGGTGCTCTTGTCTGCCGACCGAGAGATGAAGCGGGCGAGAGCCGCCATCCTCCCGGTCAGCATCATAACCTCTTTTCGATTCCTCGGCTCCGGCAGGTCTAGTATCGCATGGACTTTCTCTGGATTGGCATCAATTCCCCTGGCGCTGACAAGCACGCCGAGGAACTTGTCGGCCCGGACACCGAAGTTGCATTTCATTGGGTTAAGCTTCATCTTATATTTCCTTAGTGAACAAAATGTTTCGCTCAAGTCGGCCAAGTGCTCGCTGTCAGACTTGCTTTTTACAAAAGCATCGTCGACGTAAGCCTCGATATTTCGCCCTTTCTGATCTTGAAACACTTTGTCCACCAGCCTAGTGTAAGTTGCGCCAGCGTTTTTCAAACCGAACGACATCATTTTATACATGTATATACCGTGTATGGTGATGAATGCGCACTTAGGCATATCTTCCTCGGCCATGAATACCTGATGGTATCCTGAGAAGGCGTCTAGCAGGCTCAGCATAGTGTAGCCTGCCGTTGCGTCAATTAAACTATCTATTTGAGGCAAGGGATAAAAATCTTTGGGGCATGCTTTATTAAGATTTGTAAAATCAACACACATCCTCCACCCCCCTGATGACTTCTTTACCATTACAACATTTGCTAGCCACTCAGGGTAAGTACAAGGCATGATAAAGCCCGCCTCTAATAGTTTATCTACCTCGGCCTTGATGGCCTCATCCTTTTCGGCCGAGGAGTTCCTCATCTTCTGCTTGACAGGGCGAGCGGTGGAGAGTACGTTCAGCTTGTGAACGATCACCTCCCGGCTCACGCCTGGCATCTCGGCGGCTGAGTACGCGAAGACGTCTTTGTTCTTCCTCAGCAGGTCTAGGAGATCGGCTCTGAATTTTGGCTCCAGGCCGACACCGACAGTTACGGTGTGCCCTGGGTCAATTTCCACTTCCTTGGTCTGTGCTCCTTCGACCATGCCGACGTTGTTGGTGCTCATCGGATCACCCTCATGTTGTAAGGATGGGCTCTTCCCTTTCTCTGACTTCTTCGCCACTTTGAGGGATTGCATGTTGCACCCTCTGGCATATATTTGGACATTGACAATTTCGTCTCTTTCGTCCTTTGAGACGAGCTTTTGCGCTTCCCCCCGGTCCGAGACATACATCAATGTCAGGGCCCGGATGGACATCACTGCATCAGCCTCGCTCAAAGTGACTCGGCCTGTAATACTCCGTATTTATAAGTCTTTGGGTACTCTATCGAGTAGGCCTTACTCTGTCGAGTAAGGGTGAGTTGCGTTTTAAAATAGTTTCTGACCTGTTGGGTACTCGATCGAGTAACGTGGGTACTCGATCGAGTAGGGGGGTACTCGATCGAGTATCCTTGGGTACTCGATCGAGTAGCCGGTTTTACGGGGAGTTTTCTCGGGTTTTGTTAATTATGCGATTAAGGTATATAAGCTTTGTCGTCATTGTTCTAAATCACTTTTGCAAAACCTAAATTACTGTTTAAGAGAGAAAGCAAGCAAGTTCTTCATTCTAATCGCATAATTAGCAATCCCCGGAGTTTGGAAGGTCAGTTCGCGTCGTTGGTTATACCGTTGAGTTCCTTGCGTCGAGGGTAAGATCTATGTACCCTTTTTATTGTCTTTCCTTTGATTTGGTTAAACCCTAATTTAGAGATTTGGGGGTTTATGTGTAGTATGTGATTTGGTAGCCTCTATATGTTGTATGATAGGAGGAGGGTTCATAGAGGAAGCTTTTTGACTCGGCGGTGAGAGAGAGACCGTCGATTGTGTGCTTACCGGTAAGATTTCCTACTCAGTATTAGTCCCATAATGGGATGATTGTTGATGTGTTGAGATTGATTGTTTGATATAGTAATTGTATTGTGACGGCTGTGATTGTGATTATACATTGTTGATAGATTCAGACGGTTGTTGATATTGTGATTGTGATTGGTTGCCTATGGTTCTCGAGATGCGTTCTCGGTACCGAGTGGAGTCACTTGGGGAGTGGCTTCACGCCCTAGTTTCGCCCTTCGTGGAACCCGCCACGGAAGGGGATGTGCACATTAATGAACAAGGAAATCGCTCAATATGAAGAGCGGGGATTTGGTGGGTACGGCCGGTCCCCCATCGCGGGCTAAGGTCCAAAGGTGGACGATCGGTGATTGAGATTGTTGGGATTGGTGTGATTGTATGTGTGACGGTGTGAGTGTCTGCTTTATCGGATTGTTGATATGTATATAAATTGTGTGATTAGTACTGACCCCGTTTAAATGTTTTAAAAACTGTGGTGATCCATTCGTGGGTGGTGAGCAGTTGCTTGGCAGGTATATCTTGGATACGCGTGGGATCTAGCTGGGGATGGAGTCATCACATATCAGAGTCTTTAGTCTTCCGCTGTGTTTGTTAGGACAGTTCCTTTCAGTTGGTTTATAGTTTGAGAGCAGTTGTATTTTGCTTACAGTTGGTTTTGTTATGTAATCACTTAACTTGTTTAATAAAGTATGTTTCTTCATTGTCTTATGATTATCATGCCTCGGGTAACCGAGATGGTAATATCTTCATACCCGAGTGGTCCCGTAAGGCACTTGGAGTATGGGGGTGTTACAAATGGTATCAGAGCGACGATCCTGAAACCTGTAACCAATAAATCCAATGAATATAGGGAGTCAATTAAAATGAACCCGGGGTAAAGGTTGTAGGAGCTAATGCAAAGACTTGGGAGACGTCCTAAAGTCGCGAACTCGCCCTATAATTTTGAACCGGTCACCTTGGGATATGAGTCGGGATCGCTATGTATTTACCTTGTGTATTGTGTATCTATATAGTAATGTGTGGTATGAACCAGTGGATGTATGATTGTGGAGAATGGGGAATGTGTAGATAAAGATGGTGACGATGTGATTTTGTATATGGTTTGTTGAAAGCATGTTGCATGATAGTTGGTTTACATGTTGGTTGGAATCATTGGAAAAGTATATGAGAATGATGAATGATATGGTAGAAACAGAAAGTAGTTCGTATATGATGATGTGTGATGAATAATGATGTTGCAGGACGAATGATTTATAATGAGGCAATCCTAATAACATGTGGTTAGGGGGTGTGATAAGATTTGTTTTCGTAGTTTTGTTTGCGTAAAGCTATATATTAAGTTCGTATAATTGTCTACTATCGTATCATATGCGCTTGTTAGATGAAGTATATGATTGAACTAGATGAATTGATTGGAAAAGATGAAGTGGCAATTTCGTAAGGATATGAATTTCTTGATTATGGAAGTGTTTATGTGATGAAGTGGATTTGTAATGTTGTTGTATTAGCAACATGGAAATAGGATTTGTAGTGTATGGGTGTGGTTTGTGTTATGATAAGTTATGAAAGTTTAAAACATGCGGGTAATACATGATTGAAAGTTGAATGTTATATGAGCATGATAGATGGTAATGTTTGGCTTTTGGTAAGTAGTAACATGAAGAATAGAGGTTCAATGATATGTGTTTTGTATAACGAATTGGATGAAAAGCATGATGGTTGTTTATAACGTGGCACTTGATAACACGAAGTAGATTATTTTGTTGATTGTATGAGGAGTCGCGCAGATTTGAATGCGTAGTTGTAATCATAATGTTGAAATAATAATGAATGCATAGTACGTTGGGGTATGTGAGATAACATGCGGGTAGTATTCACGAGTCTGCATGACTCGATCGAGTGGGTTTGATTCGATCGAGTGGGTATTTGTCGTTATTTTGACCAGAATCGTGTTTTTGGGCACTCGATCGAGTACCTCGGGCACTCGATCGAGTATGGGGTCACTCGATCGAGTAGCCGGGCTACTCGGTCGAGTAAGTCAGAGATCAGAAGGTCTGTTTGGGTTCTGGAGTCGGGGCACTCGATCGAGCATGTTGGGCACTTGATCGAGTGGCCTCAACTCGATCGAGTAGGTTCCGTACTCGATCGAGTGGGTCTGTCAGGTCATATGCGTGTTTCGGGTCATATGTTTATCTTTTGACATTCGTTGCATATTATGTTTAATTCAAAGGTGTTGTATTACTTCTTTATGCATTGTTTTACGTATGTGTTGGTCCTGAAGCGTAAGTTATCCAATCTTATGATGTAAAGAGTGGCACTTATGATGAGTATGAGTTCGGTGGGGAGGACATGAGTTATATGTGATTATGATAGACGGTGGAAAAAGAAAAGGAAGATTGGTATAGTTTATTGAGGCATGGCGCACGTTTTGCGAGACGAGATGAGTGATATGATTGTGTGTTGAGTAATGTAAAAGTAAGTGAATATGGGCAAGGGATGATGTGAGTATAATGAACGTGAGAATAAAAGATTGAAAGTAAGGATGTGGATAGTGGCAGCTTGAGATGTGTAAAGAATTATGGAGGGAAATGGTTAGGAGTCGTGTGGGTTATGGATATATATAGTGAAAGTTCGTTTAAAGGGGTTGAGAAGAGTAATATATAGTGAACTTTGTGGAGACATGTCACGAGGTGTATTTGTAGACAGTGAGTGAGTTTGGGAGGTTTGGTTTATTAAAAGATGAAACTACTGTGTGATTTCCTTGGGTAATTAACGGTATTAAATGAATTCTGATTTCTAGAGATGTAAAAAGGGAGATGCAATTGTTTGAACATTAAACGTTGATTCTATGGATAGATTAGTGGCAAGTGTTAGTGATAGCATAATAAGAGAAGATCCATGGTAAGAAAGAGTGAGATAATGTCGGTAGAAAATAATGGAATTTGAGTTTTGGAGCAACGAAGGGGTAACTGGATTTCTAAAGAGTTAGCTAGAAGGAATAAGGAGTTGGACTATTAATTGGTATTATTGAGTGTAAAGAGAAAAGAAGGATAAAAGTAAGCCGAGGAAAATGTTCACCGGAGTTATGTGATATAAAGGTAAGGAATCATCGAAATGTGTGATAGTATCACGAGGATGTTAGCTAAAGGTTATATAGGAGTTTCAAGACAACATGATTGATAATGAGTTTCGAGGAATTAAGGGAGTAAGAAGTTGGTGGAGTATTGGCACGATACGAGATATTTGGTGGAGAGTTGGATGACAATACAAATAAGATGGTATTGGGAATAATGTTGAGATAATTTTGTGGATGGGTTTGATGTTCGTTATTTGGAATGTTAACCAAAAATAGGAGAAAAACCATGTTATGTTGATATGAGTGTAAGAGGTTGATATACGAGCAAAGGTGGCATTGTGGTGTTGTCACTAGTGGTTAAGAGTGATGGTATATTAGAAAGGTAGCAATTCTAAAGAGGTTGATTTGGTAGGGACCTGATTGTTGTGTATGATTGGGAGAGGGTATAAGATGTGGTTAGATGAGGCGGATGCTAATAGTTGAATAGTAAAGGTATGGTTATATTTGGCAGGAAGTGATGGTTGTGCGAATGGGGGAATATGTTATGAGGGGCATATGAGTTAAACTCGGGCGACGGGTAACCTTTATCGAGTGGTAACTTACGTGGTCAGGATTGACTAGTTGGTTGTGATTACGGGTCTATGTTATGTGTAAATGTTTGTGTGAGGTTCTGACCTCACAAGAAGTGGTATGGTGTGATAATTATACAGTTGTTTTATGAATGTTCGGTAATATATATGTTGGACACGATAATTTAATTGAATGATATCCAAAAAGGTAATAATTTGATTGATTTGACATGGCTAGTTATAATTTTATGTGTATTGATAACACATGTGTATTCCGTGAAATGGTAGAGATGATGTTCATGAGATGCTTATCTGTTTATCCATATAATATGTTGCGTGGTGATTTAATAAAGTCGATTTGAGTAAGTTTTTCTTGTCTGAGAAGTTATCTTTGAGTCGAGTATTTATGGGAATTGTATGCAGTTGTGATGTCTATCGGTGTGGTTGTGGTGCCTCGGGTGGTGATCCGGGCACGGTTCATAGTGCTGTGATGCGGGTATTTTCGCACTACGGTGTGGCTGTTGGTGGCGATGTTGTGATGCCGTCACCGGTTGTGGTGGAGTAGGCGGGATGATTATGATTCGAGTTTCGAAAGTACATACCGATTATACATAGATTGTTGTTTTGTTTGATGTTGCTCCTGCGAGTTTCGGTTTGTGCGAGATAGACAGTTTATGCGTTGATTGATGTTTTCTTTACCGGGTTAAGTTGGGAATGAGGTAGAATATGATATGAAATAGAGTTGTATATGTTTTCGTTTGTCATGTTATAGTGATATTCATTGATGGGACACGGTTGTGAGAGGTTGTTACTGATTTTTGATCTTGTTTTTACGGTAGACATGGTAATGGAAAATGATTCGTGGAACATGTGTTGTAATGATCTCGAAAGCGGCGGGTAGTTTATAATCTTTTGTTGAGACATTGAGTGTAGGGTGTTTGGGGAATTAGTGTCATGTTAAGTTGTGTATGAGTTTTACGGTAATGAAAGAAAGAACTTGAGGATCTAGTGTGCGTGTACGTAACGAGTACGGATCGTGAGTTATGCTTCTGGGAGATAAGTGCCTTACATAGAGAGGTATGTTGTTTGGCAGTAATAATGAAGAGTGGGTATGGTGATTTGCTACGAGTTTATGGTATAGGTTAGGTGCTATGCCGAATGAGTTGAGGAATGAGAAATGTTTATGTATGGGAGCCTTGGATATAAGAATGGTGAGTGTTTGGTTTATAGACGGTTATCTTTGACATGTGGTGGTACAGAGGGTAATGAGATATAGATATGGTTTGGGTATTAGTGAGTTACGAGGACGTAACATTTGTCTTAAGAGGAGTAGGATGCGATAAAACAGATTTTGATGGTTGTACATATAATAATATATTCGGAAGTTGAGTCTTGATGTAGAATATAAGATCGATTCGTGTTGTGGGTGATTTTATTAAAGGTCATGACCGTGCTTGTAGTAGCGTGATGTTTAGGAGTGTGAGAATATTTCACTAGTGTTGTGATTGGATGATGAGGTTACGAGTGTGAGTAAACTTCGAGGACGAAGTTCCTTTTAAGGGTGGTAGAATGTAACATTCCGTTTGATGTCTATGAGTGTCTTGGTATTGGATTTGATAGTTGATGATATTATGGAGCTAGCAGCATTAGAGGAGGATAGTTGGTTATGTATGGAGTTGGTGTCGTGAGAGATATATATGTGGTAGATACGACATAGTGAGTCATGTTGTGGAAGTAAACATAGTTGGTGGAGTGGGTGTTAAGAGTTCATGTTCTATGTTCGGTCGAGTTCTTGAGTCCTTAGCTAAGTTGTGGTGTCTTGGTCGAGTCAGTATGGTTGTTTTTATGTATGGGTTGAACTTCGGGGACGAAGTTCATTTTAAGGAGGGAAGACTGTAATACTCCGTATTTATAAGTCTTTGGGTACTCTATCGAGTAGGCCTTACTCTGTCGAGTAAGGGTGAGTTGCGTTTTAAAATAGTTTCTGACCTGTTGGGTACTCGATCGAGTAACGTGGGTACTCGATCGAGTAGGGGGGTACTCGATCGAGTATCCTTGGGTACTCGATCGAGTAGCCGGTTTTACGGGGAGTTTTCTCGGGTTTTGTTAATTATGCGATTAAGGTATATAAGCTTTGTCGTCATTGTTCTAAATCACTTTTGCAAAACCTAAATTACTGTTTAAGAGAGAAAGCAAGCAAGTCCTTCATTCTAATCGCATAATTAGCAATCCCCGGAGTTTGGAAGGTCAGTTCGCGTCGTTGGTTATACCGTTGAGTTCCTTGCGTCGAGGGTAAGATCTATGTACCCTTTTTATTGTCTTTCCTTTGATTTGGTTAAACCCTAATTTAGAGATTTGGGGGTTTATGTGTAGTATGTGATTTGGTAGCCTTTATATGTTGTATGATAGGAGGAGGGTTCATAGAGGAAGCTTTTTGACTCGGCGGAGAGACCCGTCGATTGTGTGCTTACCGTAAGATTTCCTACTCGCATTAGTCCCATAATGGGATGATTGTTGATGTGTTGAGATTGATTGTTTGATATAGTAATTGTATTGTGACGGCTGTGATTGTGATTGTACATTGTTGATAGATTCAGACGGTTGTTGATATTGTGATTGTGATTGGTTGCCTATGGTTCTCGAGATTCGTTCTCGGCTAAGTGGAGTCACTTGCGGGAGTGGCTTCACGCCCTAGTTTCGCCCTTCGTGGAACCCGCCACGGAAGGGGATGTGCACATTAATGAACAGGGAAATCGCTCAATATGAAGAGCGGGGATTTGGTGGGTACGATGCGGTCCCCCACTGGCGGTAGTCCAAAGGACGATCGGTGATTGAGATTGTTGGGATTGGTGTGATTGTATGTGTGACGGTGTGAGTCATCTGCTTATCGGATTGTTGATATGTATATAAATTGTGTGATTAGTATCGACCCGTTTAAATGTTTTAAAAACTGTGGTGATCCATTCGTGGGTGGTGAGCAGTTGCTTGGCATGTATATCTTGGATACGCGTGGGATCTAGCTGGGGATGGAGTCATCACATATCAGAGTCTTTAGTCTTCCGCTGTGTTTGTTAGGACAGTTCCTTTCAGTTGGTTTATAGTTTGAGAGCGATTTGTATTTTGCTTACAATTGGTTTTGTTATGTAATCACTTAACTTGTTTAATAAAGTATGTTTCTTCATTGTCTTATGATTATCATGCCTCGGGTAACCGAGATGGTAATATCTTCATACCTGAGTGGTCCTGGTAAGGCACTTGGAGTATGGGGGTGTTACACGGCCTATGAGAACGTTGTAGGCAGATGAACCATCAATGACCACGAACTCAGATAAAACATTCTTAGCCGCGTCCGCTTGGCCGAACATCACCGGATCGATTGACCCCGGGGGTACCAGTACCGGCCCCGGAGAAGTCAGATAGCGGGTTGGTGCGAGGGCTCGGTCTTCAATCTTCAGACCGAGATTGAGAAAGCACTCCCTGAACATGATGTTTGTGTAGGCGCTTGTGTCAATCAGGCACCTTTTGACCAAGTGGTTGGCTATGTCTAAGTGGACTACGAGCGGGTCGCTGTGCGGAGCGATGACTCCTTCGTAGTCCTTCTTTCCGATGGTTATATCGGGGACGGTGGAAGCGGGGATCGCTGTTTTGGGCACAAAGTTGATGGCTTGGTATAGCTCATTCGGTGCCGTTTGTGCCCATTAGTGACCCACCGTTCTCGTTTCCTCCGATTCAACCTGGATCACTCCCATCCTCCGGAATACCGATTTTCTATTCGCCCCGTCGGAGCTTGTTTACGGCCTCCGGCTACATACTTGCCGAGGGCCCCCTTTCGGATCAGCTCCTCGATGGCGTTCCTCATATGCCGACAGTTGTCGGTCTTATGGCCGGGTTGGCCGTGGTAGTCGCAGAATCGCTGGTCGCCGTCCCCCTCGCCTTGGGGGGCCTTGCCCATTTCGCCCTTTTTTGGGCAAAGACTTGCCGGTGATTTAACCAGGGGGTGAGACATTGCATCATGCGCTTAGGGTGTATGGTCCCGAACTCCCCGCGCCCGCCGAGTTCTGCATTTCCTATTAAATCTCTCGGCGTAGTGACCTATTCATATCACGGCGTCCTTCGTCTATGTTGTCCCGACGGCTCCTCCTTTCTCGGGTGCCCACTTCACACGTGGCCTACCCAGTCTTGTGATAGTCCTCCACCTTTATGGCTCGGTCGGCCATCTTTCTCGGAGTCTAGGTTGAGGTCCTCGCACTGATGAGCTCATTTTTGAACTCTCCTTTCGGCGAGCCTTTCATTAGTGCGAAGTCCGCCCGATTCGGTGTTCGGCTCGCGAATCTGCCCGAACCTTAGCGTCGAATCTCTTGACGTAGCTCCGGAGGGACTCGTCCTCCCCCTGTCGGATAGTCAGGAGATCTGATGTCTCCACGGCCCTTCGTTTGTTGCAAGCGTATTGGGCTATGAAACTGTCCCTTAGGTCGGCATAACAGTACACCGAGCCATTAGGTAGCCCCTTGTACCAACTCTGAGACATGCCATGGAGGGTCGTTGGGAAGACTCGGCACCACGCCTCATCAGGCTGCTCCCATACCGACATGTACGACTCGAAAGCCTCGGCGTGGTCGGTTGGGTCGCTATCCCCTTTGTATGATAGGGCGGCATCTTGATTTGGTCGGCACCGGACTTCGAGGACAAAGGCATTGAGGGGTCATCGACCACGTCCCGAATGACACGCGGCGATCGGCTCCTCGCAATCCTAGTCCGGCTTCTCTCCCCGTGGCGGGAAGGGCTTCTTGTTGTCCGACTTTGGAGAGTCGGACTTCTTTCTTCATTTCTTCGGGGGTGGCCTCGTTGTTGCCGTGGCGACGCTGTCCTTCCGCGAGTGGGGGAAAGACTTTGGTCTGCCACTGGCACCACGGGCACCGCCGGCGTCCTTACTGCCCGACTCCTTGTAATACTCCTGGTCAAGTTGTTCGAGTCACCTTTTGGGCCACTGGTCACCGGTGGAGGTGCTGCCGCCCCTGTCGTCGTGACAGGGGGTGACCGCGTACCACCCATCGAGTCCAGAATAGCTTGATTTGGCTGCGCATCGACCACATGTCCCATGACGGTGACTTGGTCGGTTGCGGCGGTGTTCCAGCTCTCTTCGCATCCCGTACTTCACCGCTCAATCACTCGGCCGGTGGGGGACCGCCGATCTCGGAATTAGGGAATGTCTCATCCTGGTAGAATTCGGTTTCTACACTCACAAGTTAAAATTTGTTTTGACATCTTCTTAGCTCTTTGAATGGTTTTTCTTTTTTTTTAAGGTAGGTGACCAGCTTTTAGTATGTGTCCCCACAGACGGCGCCAATTGTTCCGAGTGTAATTCCGGAGCAGAGTTTGTTACCACGTAAGCTTGGTGAATGATGTCTTTGCTCGTCTCTTCCTCTCGGTCTCTCCTGTAAAGATGAACAAACTGAGGGCTCGGCTTGGTACCGAGCGTACTCACTCCGACGCTCAAGTCAGTAAACTTAAAGAGATTAAGTTGTGTGTTACTTGGCAAAGTATATTGTAGAGAGATAAGGGGGTTTATACCAGATTAATAGTGAGTTTATGGATGAATTGTGGTTTATTCGATTGTTTCTCAATGAGGATTGTGGAGTATTTATAGACTTTCACCTTTTGTCACGTAGTGGCCAAGTGGCAGAGCAGGTGGAAAGACTGTTCTACCCTCGGCCGAGGGACCCATGGCGGCCGGGGCTGGTTGACTCCATCTTGGGGACTTGGATGTGAGTACGCGGATATGTCTCCTACCGTGGTTAGTTGCCACCGAGACCCAGTGACAGTGATGACAGTCGTCGGTTAAATTTGTCTAATCGTTGACTTCTTTGTCTTTTGATTTTGACCTTGCTCAATATGTTGACTTTCGGTCGTGGTGCGAATATGCCCCATCGATACCAATGATAATCTGATCGGGAAGTTGCTCTAATGAAATGGAGAAGAGAGAACTTCGAGAAGATTGTACAATTTTATTAACAAAGAAAGAATTGAGAGATAAGAAATGAAAAGAAAGATTGAATATTGTATTAAGATTCTTGAATAAAGGATTGAATGAATTACAAATGAGGAAATTAGCTTTTATATTACAATTTCCAAAATAATTTCAAATAACTACCTAACTAATTGACAGCTCATATCTAAATACATGTAATCACTTTTGGCGCTAAATTGCAAATTTATTCTGCACCAGAAAAACTGAAAAAGTGTAGAGTGAAAATTGATGAAAACTCACCGATACAAATGCTCTAAATCTGATCCCTGCAGTGACGGTATGCCATCTCAACCATTATAAAACTCGGCCGATAACAATTTATATCCGACCCTCTGAAATGTTGTACCCCGTATACGTCAATCATCAAGGAAGCTGCAAACCCAGTATCTTATACTTGCTCTATCCCAGTGCCCAGTGGGAGTAGTTTAGGAAATAAAGTAAGTCCATGTAGATGAATGATTAAGGCAAGCCCTAGAAGAGTAAACCAATTTATGCTAGTTTTGTTTCATTTAATTCATCATTCTGCATCTTCCAAGTTTTCCTCCTCTTCCTATCACAAATCACTATACACCTGTGCCCTTATGCAAATGGATTTCTCCAGGTATTTCAAATTACTTGTATGGTTTCCAGTTTTCTTTTGCTAATAGATTGCATCGATCAACTCCTAATTGACGCTACTAGAATCGCTATTGTTTACTACTGCCTTTTGTTTTATTCCTAATTTCATTGATTACAAGGGATAGTAGCCCCTCGTTCTATCACTGATAGGAGTGAAGGGGACGGAAGTAAAAAGGAGAATGAAGCAATGATGTTTCCCTTCAAAATTCTTTCCACTATTGGAACGATGTTAATTTAGCCTCTTAAGTGTGAAAAATGGATTGGCTCCAAATTGCTTGGCTAAATGTACAAAGAGTGAAACGCACGAGCATATGTCGAATATATGATCACTCGCCTTTCCTTGATGCCAATAGGCTTCTACTATCTAGCACTGTCCCCTTTAAATTCCTTCTACTTATGTTAAGGCTGTCTAATATAATGGAATAAAGCAAATTGGCCGACTAAACTATTGCACTTATGTGATTTTACCCTTGTAGAAGCTTCTCTGACCATAATCTTTTTAATGTAATAACATGGCTAGACTATCAGACGAGGCTTGGACAATGGTGGGAAAGAAAGGGAACCAATTTATCTTGAATGACAGACCCTTCTACTTCAATGGGTTCAATACCTACTGGCTGATGGTATTTGCTTCTGATCTGTCGGCTCGAAGTAAAGTCACTCAGCTCTTCCAACAAGCATCTTCTGTTGGTCTGACAGTCTGCAGGACATGGGCTTTTAATGATGGCCAATGGTGTGCTTTGCAAAAATCACCATCTCTATACGATGAGCATGTTTTCAAGGTAAAATTTCAATGTTACATATACTCTTATACTCGTATGATGCATATGATTTTTAAAATTATCTTACTAGTTACAGAATGTTGTTGAGGTTTTGTGTCCACTGACATTCAGGGTCTGGATTTTGTTGTGAGTGAAGCAAAGAAGCACAAGATCAGGCTGATTTTGTCACTAGTGAACAACTGGAATGACTATGGTGGCAAAGCACAGTATGTCAAATGGGGCAAACAGGCTGGCTTAAATTTGAGCTCTGACGACGATTTCTTTTCTGATTCTACTCTCAAGACCTATTACAAAAATCATGTCAAGGCAAGTTGTACAAGTTTTAATAGAACAAATTAAATAGACCATAACTCTTGAACCTCTCTTACTTCTCATATTCGTTTTGGTTGTGTGTTTCTTGTTGCCAAACCATGAAATGGAGACACTTCATTTTAGGCTAAAAACTTGAAACGTTTTCGCAAAGTTGTACTGTCACTTCTAGACAATAGGAGATTCCGGTAGTTATTTACGGGGTCTTAAATTAATATTGTTATTATACAAAATGTACATTAATGTTTTTAGCATAAAAATGTCAAAATGCACATAAATATAGCTGTACAGTGACCGGAGATCCATTCACTGCACCATGCATGATGCATTTACCTTTGCCTATAGCTTTGTTTGAGTAATAGTCTTTCACAAGCTTCGTATTCCTCCTTTAATCTGTATTGTGACTGCAGACAGTACTAAACAGAGTCAATACATATACTAAGGTTGCATACAAGGATGATCCAACTATTTTGGCTTGGGAGCTGATGAATGAGCCCCAATGCACATCTGATTCCTCTGGAGATAAATTGCAGGTTTGATCCCTTCACCAGTTTCAGTTTTAGGATAAGCATAACCTGTCAGACTCAGATTGATGTTGATAAAGAATATTTTATAAATCATAATTTTCCTGTTTAATAGGCTTGGATAGAAGAAATGGCTGTCTATGTGAAGAGCTTTGATACAAACCACTTGCTTGTAGTTGGCTTGGAGGGGTTTTATGGTCCCTCAACTCCTGAGAGGACTCAGTTCAATCCAAACACATACGCTACGCAAGTAGGAACCGACTTTATTAGGAATCATCAGGTCCTTGGAGTTGATTTTGCTTCGGTTCACATTTATGCAGACTCTTGGTAAGTGAAAGTAGGTGAGATGGGATAAAACAGATGTGGTTAACTTGCAACAATGCCTCATCTAAAACAGAATTAACAGAAGCGTATAGTCTTATTGTTTGTTAGTAACTACTCTTTAAGCGAGTTTTGGGAAAGAGTGTCCTATGGTAGAATGTGGTGAGCTTTTAAGATTTTAAGGTGTGACTTCTCAACTTGAAACATTTAAATCTTTCCCCGCGATTACACTAGTGTGTAGGTCTATTGTTTGTTACTTATTTCGCTTTTGATGAGGCCTAAGGCCCTGTTCTTATCTAATCAACTGAACTGAACTGAACTGAACTTATAGGATCTGAAGAACTTATATGATCTGAACTGGACTGAACTTAGAACTTATAGGATCTGAACTGAACTGTACTAAACTAAACTGAACCTATAGGATTTGAAGTGAACTTAAATTAAGTGACGTATAGGATCTGAACTGAACTGAACTAAAATTATAGGATCTGAACTGAACTGATAGGATCTGAACTTAACTTAACTTAAATTAAGTGACTTTAAGTCCAAAAGAACAGGGCCTAAGTTCACCCCCATAATCTTCAATATTTACTCCGTTTTGTTGTATGACTGCCTTACCCAAATGTGTAATTCCATTGGTTGTTACTCATTGTTTTAGTTTAAAAAGGCGCGCCTCGAGCGTACTTATGCCCAGCACTTGGTGAGACAAGAGCTAAAATGTCTCAGTGCGCCATATAGATCAGCTGTGTCCAGCAACGCGCAATACACTGCATTTTTCAATAGTTTTTTCTTCTATTTCATTTGTTATGGGCTTCTCTTTGGCACATTAGTCCTAACATTTACTTCTTTACATGTTAACCTTTTTTTAAATTCAAAAGTGGGATATATTGTGCAAAACTTTATCTAGAAAAGACAAAGTTGTTTGCAAGAATTGTGCAGTGTCAAAATTGCTTGAGTAAATGGTCTGTCTTGCCTGGATATTTGTCTTACACTTTTGCATACACAACTAATAGTTTTATTCACTGTTCTAAGGATATCAGAAGCAAATCCTGATGCCCATTTGGAATTTTACAAGTCATGGTTACAATCTCACATAGAAGATGCAGACCAGAAACTCAGGATGCCTGTGGTGTTTTCTGAGTTTGGTGTATCGAGAAAAAATCCCGAGTGCAACTCATGCTACAGAGACGCAACCTTCAAACTGGTATACGAAACTCTGGAGGAATCTGCAAAAAGAGGAGGAAGCGCAGCTGGAAGCCTCATGTGGCAACTGTTTCCTGAAGGCGTAGACCACATGTGTGATGGATATGAAGTAGTGCTCTCCAAATCTGCTTCTTTTTCAGACATTATTGCTCTTCATTCTACACGGATGATGCTTCCTTCACAAGACTTCTGATAGGCTTATCCTAATTCCTATGGTGTGTTATTTGTTACTTCACCAAGGCAATATACTTGTAAATGATCAAATCATCTGAGATTTCTGATTTGTTGAGGACTGATCAGGTGGGAACTCAACGTGAACGCCATGTATTGTACTTTGTTGGGTAATTATAGGACAATACAGTTAGTAGAGCATTTGGACATTGCCTTCCTACATGTATAATTAAACCATTTGTATACAATTGTAAGTTGTATGTTTGTTACGAGAGAGTGATATTAGAACTCAATATCAATATGTAATGTGTACATATCTTCATTTTTTTTCTATATGAAATCATTGCTTTTTGCATATTTTTCATTCGGAAATTACTCAAGGTCACCCTATGGTTTGTCACTTTGTCCATCGTACTGTTTTTTTACCATGGACAAAAAGTGAGATATTATTACTTGGCGTATTATACTTATTGTTTAAACCATTTTATTGTATTTAACGAAATCCGCTATTTTAAAAAAAATATAGAAACTTTGATTAA